>NC_060185.1:31881479-31893979 GCF_021184085.1 Oncorhynchus gorbuscha
CCTGTGGGCACACAACTTAACTTACAGTATTCTAATATCATTCACCTCAACTTCATCAGTATCTGCACCTCAGACTAAGGCCAATACCTGGCCTAAAGAATGCCCACAAACTGTGTAGACTCCTATAAGTGCCTTACTTTCCAAAGTTTGCATTATATGCATTTCAAAAACCTTCCTAGAAGAACTGTGCTATTTCTATTATATTTTGACCAAGGAATACAAGTAAACAAGTTTTTTTTTTTACCACCGAGCCAAAAACAAATTGAGAACCAAAAAGCAATTGTTTTTATTTATTTTTTTGTGCGTTATGAAAAACCAAAGAAACTGTTGCAAGAAAGTGTTGCAATCAGACCCTAAACCTGTGTACTAAATGTACTATTGTACTATTACTGTTGTAAATGTATATAAAATGGAAAAAAGCACATATGGACATGATTCAGGGCTCCTGTCCAGAACTGAAAGGAACGCTGCACAAAAGAAAAAGCCAAACCTTTGGGATTTGCAAGTGATTGGAACACTTCATTTAGTTTTTGGGGTACTGGATGTCCTCTGTATCTTCCTATTCAGTTGTACCCCATGCTCCAGATGTCCTAATCATGAGGGAGTGAATAACGGAAGACAGCATTCGCTCCGCCATTTAAGTCAAGTGATCTATGCTTTGTTTTTCCACCGTTTTTACGTACTTCATGATCATGATGTTGTGTACAGAGAGACTCATATTAAATAATAGTAGCTTACTGACTCTTACACCCAGTGCCATAACCCTTTAAACCCATAACCTCTCTTTTGACTTGCATCCCAGTGCCTTCAAATTGTTATTGAAAAGTAGCGAGGAGCACAACCCTGTGATCTCACAACTGGGACGCATCACGGTGCATACCCAACATACCCATGGTGCATACCCAACATACCCATGGTGCATACCCAGCCAATCCTTCTCCATGGCTTCATCATCCAGTGGTGTGGAGTGTAGACTAAGCATGGGTGTTGCCTGTGACATTGTGTAATATTTACAACGGTGGGTGCAGCTGTACAACTCACAAGAGGAGAGCACAGAGAGGCCACCCAAGTCAGTGCCGAGAGGCTAGAGTCAATTACCAGCAATCAGTCACTATCAATAGCAGCAATTCCCTCTAACACAGATGAAGAATCAGGACTGACAATTGTCCCATACTGCAGATAAATAACCACTTTAAAAACCTTTTGACCAGCCCCATGTAGTCTCAACTCAGTCTGAGAGACAGAGGGCCGTGCTGTCATTGACAGGCCAAAGTGACTGCTCCGCTGCTGCCTTAACACACACACACACACACACACACACACACACACACACACACACACACACACACACACACACACACACACACACACACACACACACACACACACACACACACACACACACACACACACACACACACACACACACACACACACACACACACACACAGGGACTGGGAGCTGCTAATGTGACGACGTTGTGAACATGAGAGCTGGGCGCTAGCTGCCTCTGACAGGGCTCTGCTCGTGGTGCGGCGGCAGGCCGGGCCGTCGGTGTGGGTGAACAGCACAGCCCAGCTGCTGGCCTCCCAGTCTTCCAATAATCCCTGTGAAATCTCACATTCTCCCTGACAATTCACACTGTCTGTCGGCCTGACGGCCCATTTCATGCCTGCCATCCAGCCCCTCTGATCCACACCATGACAAGACATCCGTGCACTGCCGAGCCGAGTCCTACCATCTGCCCTTCCATGCTTACCTGCCTCTCTGCTAGCAGGCTATCAAACATGGCACAATACAGTACAGTAGCAGGTCTCAATATCAACCACCCAGTTCCTTTAGAAAACAATGAGCACTTATGGTTTTGGGGTTGAAGGCACTTATTTTTTTGCAATTTAAAAAATATATATATTCCAAGGAGCATGCTGGCTTTTTCTTTTTCTACGTTGTCGGACCTTGTGTCAGATTGGAGTTTGTTGACCACTATAGTGCCAATGCCAACCTCAGTAGGTTAATGTGAAGACTAAAGCCATGAATGCACTGTGATAGACTTAGTGAATCTTAAAAACTTAGCTTGGAGACTGAGACAGTAAGCCCTAGTATTGTGGGATTGTATTAATGTACCACATTAATTGAAGGGCTTTATTCTGTAACATAATGAGCATATCAAGGTGTGTTTTTCTGTCCCATATTTTCTTTCTCTTTCTTTAGATTTTGAACCAAAGCAAAGTGAAACTGGTGCTTACCTCAGGACTGAACCCAGCATGGGGACGCAACACTTTAGCTACACAGCAATCAACCAACCAAACACACACGTACACACGTACACACGTACACACACGTACACACACACACACACACACGTACACACGTACACACACACGCACACGCACACGCACACGCACACGCACACGCACACACGCACACACGTACACACGTACACACGTAGATACAAGCAGATACAGACGTCTACACACATTTTTATTTTTATTTTGAGGGGACAATAGTCCTGTGTTAAACTTATTTCATGGTTATGGGATGTCTTACAATTTTGTTGATAACATGTGATATTAACATTTTCTGCTTTTATCTTAATATTTTGTGTAAATGTTCCTTTTTTACTGCCCTCAAAGAGGCTTTGTGTGGTTCAGACCAATGACATTATCTTCATAAGGAAAAGTCAAGCTGGTGATCTTCTTGAATTCAACAGAATATACAAATGTACATGTTGATGGGGCTTGTAAGACAAGACGTAAGGCAATACCTCTGGTTCCAAAGAAACTTATAAACACTCTATGTGAGTTAGGTCTTTTATTTTTCACCCGAAGCCGCAATGTTTAGTGACGTGTTTGGTTGCACACCAGGACTGATGTATTTCTCAGTGTTTCCCTAAACAGATAAACAGTGGCTGGGCTCTGAGAGGGTGAAAGCTATAGCCTGAAGATGTTTGACCCATTTCTCTGGACGGGGTTTGTGAGCTGATGATGATGATACTCAGACGAAGGCTGTGTGTGTATTCATACCACAAACACACTTTAAGATAGCTTGTTTCCAGCCTACGTGGAACACAAAAATCCACACTTGTCTCCAAAGTTAATTTAGAAAATAGTCTCCAGCTGTTTTGTAATAACAAAATAAACTAGTTTAAATGACAGGGGCAGTGGACAATTTCAATCTTCTATTTATCATGGCAGTATGAGGTTGGCTCACAGACATGTGAAGTCCCATAGACAAGAGGTAACAGCCCATTTGAAGTGGATGTCAATGGTGGGAATATACATCTCTCCTGCTCATTCTCTCTCTCATTCATTAGTTCAATCTCACACTTTCCTTTTTGTGCACCGTTAAAACAAGAAAGAATGTGTTTCCTCTGACACTCCGAATCTGTACAGGAAGAGAAAGCAGGATAATGTTCAGCGTTACTGTTCTGAAATGACCCTTTATATAAAGGGAAAGGGGAGACCTAGTCAGTTGTACAACTGAATGCCTTCAACTGAAATGTGCCTTCCGCATTTAACCCTCTGAATCAGAGAGGTACGGGGCGTTGCCTTAATCGACATCCACGTCTTCGGCGCCCGGTAAAGATGGGTTAACTGCCCTGCTCAGGGCCAGGGGGGCCGTGTGTGTGTGTGCGTGCGTGCGAGCGAGCGAGTTTAAAGGGAGAAGTGTTGGGTTGTCTGTTTGTGTCCACATGTTATTTGAGTATATGAATGGCTGTTAATGTATGCTCTGGGAATAGTTCTGGTGTGAAGGAGAGGAGAGGTGTGGAGGAGCAGAAAGTGAACTCTTGGCTGGGCTTTAGTGTTGAGCAGGATGTGCAGTGTGTTTCTGCTCGCAGACCGATAGAGACACAGATGGAGATTGGGAGAGAGAGGAGTATGGAGAGCTCAGCAGGGTGGACATGAGCCCATTGTTTAAATATGAAAGACTGATCTTACTTCTAAACCTCTCCATTCAGAAAACGTTAAGAGCCTCCCTATCTTCTTTTTCTCCTCTTCCTTCCTTCCTTTCTTTTCGTTCTTTTTTTAAAGGGGAGGAAACCCCTGTCCACTCTTATATTGTACAGTGCTGTTCTTACTGTGCTCTACTTTCAGAAAGGTCCAATGCAGACGTTTTTATTTAAATATTACAATTTTGGGGTAACAATGAAGTACCTAACTGTGATTGTTTTCAATCAAAATGGTAGAAAAAAAAGTTTCTTAGCGAAGAGCAATTTCTCAAACAAGTCTGTCTGGGAGTGGTCTGAGTGGGGAGGGGAAAACTGAAAACGAGCTGTTATTGGCAGAGAGGTTTGGAACTCTCTTTCTTATTGGTCTGTTAACTAATTTAGGCTGGCCAAAACTCCACCCCAAACAGCTCTTACACCAAAAGGACATTCTCATAATTTTCACAATTTCACAGTATTATTCCAACCGGATAGTGTGAGAATATATATATATAAAACACAGGAAAATCACGATTTTGACTGCACTGATCTTTTAACAACCACGTTCATAAGCTTTGTGGTGTACTTTTAGCACAACCAGTTCAGAAGAGGGCTCTCTATGACATAACTCCATATCACCACTATTACAGTTGACATTTACAATACAATGTGTGCCAAGAGAACGTTAGCATTTTGTTGACCGTGACTAGGGCTCAATACAAGACAGGAGAAAAATAAAGCTCTGTCAGTTTTAATGCAGAGACAATCTTTTCATAATTATTTTATTGGGATATTCTGTGCCTCATTCTTGCCTTGCAGACTGACTTTGCCTTATTAGAAAAACAAGCAATGTTGATACTAGCATTCAATGCAAACTTGTTGTAACTTTTCTGGTCAATGTTCATATTGAGGTTTTCATTTTTTTAATCCTGTGATTTTTGGGGGGGAATCTTATGAACTCATGGAACATGTATAGGTATTTTAACCCTAAGCCTGATCCATATGTCAACTATTATGAAATAACCCTGCAGTACATTAGATTATGTAAATGACTCTGATGTCTGGTGTGCGTGTGCATCTGCTGAGTGACCACAATGCACCTGTCCATCTGTGTTATTTCTCTGCTGTTCCCACAGTGGACCTGTTTGAATTAGAAGGGAGGGAGAGAATTGACACTTTCAACGGTCTTTATTACAAGCAGCTGCTTTCCTCCATTTATTCCCCCAAACTGCACTTTTCTGGAGAAATCATTGAATTATGATTTGTATTACCCTCGCGACCCCCTCGCGACCCCCCTCAATCGCCTTTCCTCTCCCACGTTGCTTCCTCCTTTTCCTCCTTTTTCTTCCTCCGTCTCTCCCCGATCCAACCACTGGCCTCCCACTTATCCTTCCCTCGTTACTTCAAAGCACTGCTTTCCCTTCACCTCTCTGTCTGTCTCCCGCTCTCTTCTTGACACTCAGCACGAACCACTAGCCCACGCCGCCAGCCCTCCTCCTCTCTACTCCTCCTTCCCTATTCCTCCTCTCTCCCATGATCAAGTCATTTCCAGCTGTTTTTCCAGCTGAAGAAGACAGTTGTCTAAATGTTTACGCAAACAACTACTTTCTTTTTCTTAACACCCTGATCAAGTTCCAAGATGAACTTCAAGGCATGTGTTACAATACTGAGGATGACGGGCCAAATACAACATTTGATGACGTTATTATGTACTTGCTTTCAAGTCAGGAAGTGTATTACAAAGGCAGATAAAACAGCATTATTATTGAGGAAATGCAGGATACTATGAGAAGGAAATGCAGGATACTATGAGAAGGAAATGCAGGATACTATGAGAAGGAAATGCAGGATACTATGAGAAGGAAATGCAGGATACTATGAGAAGGAAATGCAGGATACTATGAGAAGGAAATGCAGGATACTATGAGAAGGAAATGCAGGATACTATGAGAAGGAAATGCAGGATACTATGAGAAGGAAATGCAGGATACTATGAGAAGGAAATGCAGGATACTATGAGAAGGAAATGCAGGATACTATGAGAAGGAAATGCAGGATACTATGAGAAGGAAATGCAGGATACTATGAGAAGGAAATGCAGGATACTATGAGAAGGAAATGCAGGATACTATGAGAAGGAAATGCAGGATACTATGAGAAGGAAATGCAGGATACTATGAGAAGGAAATGCAGGATACTATGAGAAGGAAATGCAGGATACTATGAGAAGGAAATGCAGGATACTATGAGAAGGAAATGCAGGATACTATGAGAAGGAAATGCAGGATACTATGAGAAGGAAATGCAGGATACTATGAAATGCAGGATACTATACTATGAGAAGGAAATGCAGGATACTATGAGAAGGAAATGCAGGATACTATGAGAAGGAAATGCAGGATACTATGAGAAGGAAATGTTCAGGGGGAAATATGCTAAGAAAGTTGCCAGTAAAGTAAACATGAGTGGATGAAATTGCACAATTAAACCGGACCACAGCTCCACCAGCCAAGTCATCTGCTGAGATGGAGAGGGAGAGAAAGAAAGAGAGAGAAAGAAAGAAATAATGAGAGAGTTAAAGTACCAGTCATAGCTTAAGTAAACAACGTAGAAAAAACTGAGTGTCGGTGAGCTGCTGTATCGTCAGGTTTTCATGTTGGCGTCTCAGTCTGGGTGCCCTCAGCATTGGTGTCTTCTTACCAGGCCTTCAAATCATCAATCGGTCTCCCCATGATAGAGACAGACAGTCTTTGTTAAAGCAGAGGAGAGTGGTGTGGCTGGTGGCTGCCCCATGTCTTCTTCAGTATGTTTTGCTTGGAGCGTTCTGTCTCCACCAGGCAGTGAAATCAGACCGCAGACCTGATCAACAGACAAGACAGATTTAAGTGGACACCATTAAATCTAGAATATCATATTGCCGTTTCTCAAGGCTTGACTCTAATGATATTATTCATTTACGGTACTTCTCCTAAAGTACCCCGTTTCGGATCTAACCCGGGGTCTAATAGTCATGTATGAGTACACATGTACACACACACACACACACACACACACACACACACACACACACACACACACACACACACACACACACACACACACACACACACACACACACACACACACACACACACACACACACACACACACACACACACACACACTTGGATGGCAGACTGCCCTGTCACTGTTCAGGACTGGCTGTTCCAGATTAGGTCAGATTTAATTAGGCTTCCCTGCTCCCTTTGGAGTGTCAGTTCTTGTAGAAAAAGTCATTACTAAAGAAAAGGCAATGTTACTGATGGCCTGAACTGAACACACACAGAGACGCCTGCCAGAATGTCACAGAGGGTACACACAGACTCCCCATTTATATCACGCATGCACACACACACACACACACACACACACACACACACACACACAACCAATTTGATCCCAAATAGAAATATGGATTTACTGAGGTGATTGAGGTGGAAATAGAATTTGAATGTGTGGTTCCAGAGAAGGAAAGTTCAACAGGCATGTAGACAGAATAGGGAAAGGGGAAGACAGAGGCACTAAACTTAACAGTAAAACTTCACCAATTTACATCAGATATTATTCTGTTTTTCCAGGAAGATAATGGAATTTAATTTACTAAACAAGCACACCAGTATTTTTTTATTTGATTCATTTAAAATATTTCTGTTTTTTCAAGCGCTTTCTTGAAAATAAAAACCAAGGGTTTGAATACAAAGCAATGAACAAAAAACCAAACAGTATTTTTCTGTTACATTTTCAATATTGTTCTTATTTTGCATTAGTGAAATGAATGTATTTATTGCATGTCTAAGTGTTTTATAGGTAATTGTTTTGTGTGTAAATTTCGTGGGATATTATCATTATTTTCTTTAATTCCAATGTCTAAATAAATCATTTTTGATAAGGCTTTTATTTGTTTTAAGCCATTGTGAAAATGTTATGTTTTTGTTTGTTTCTATACTCAAAATCAACTTGGCAATAAAAATGAATTGCGTAATGGTTTCACAAAGTGTCTGTCTTGTCACTTTATTTTTCTTGTCACTTTTAAGGAATGAATCCATCCACATCAATAAGATTGTCTTTCAGCACCAGACTCAATTAAATCCATAGTAAAGAATATCTGAATTGTAGAGCAGTTCACATTTAAAGGTCATTTCCAATTGCGCCGACATATGCAGCGTTTACTGCGAATGCAGTCTCCGTAACCACGGAAATGTTGCCTTTAATCGTCAGTCTCTTCAGAGCTACAGTTGAATAGAGCCCCTAGTGTTGTGTTGAAGAGTTTCACCACATTTTGCCAGACAGTGGCAGCTCACACAACGCAGTCTGTGATTGGGCTTCCATCAAATACCTGAGATGAGTGAGACAGCTATTTTACCTTCCAAAAGACAAATAAAGAAAAGTACAGCTTTTATCACCTGCCACGGAAATATTTCATTGAGTTTTCACTGAATGTCAATGATCATTACCATATCTTTTCTAATGCATTCTGAAATAAAGACCCATGGAACAGAGACAAGAACCTCATGTGGAAGAAAGAATTTCAGCAGAATCCCATGCATCGTATTAGGTCCACATGCAACACTGAACAGATCAATTACCCTGTCAGCAAGAGCAAGAGCAGCCAGAGACACACACCATGTGTGCACGTTTCCTGATACACTATTCAACAGCATGTGAAATCATTGTATAATTTACATCCATATCTGGATATGGATGTATAGCCAGCACCTTGCTGCCACTTGCTTCGTGACACGTAAAGAAATGTAAAAGACAGAACGCTGTACCTGAAATCTAGAGCTCTACTTGCGCCACCACCTTCACATTCAACGAATAGGAACATTATGACACAGAACATAGACACCGTCAGTGCCACAAAATAATCTCTATTCAAATACATACATTCACTATAAACTGTAATGCAAACTTCTCTTTGGTGTGATTTCATTGGGAAGCTTGTAATACAAACATGATAGACATGTCCCAGAGTGGCCCAGCTAGCTGTATTCCTGTCCTGAGCCTTGGAGCGGCAGGGGTGGTGGATCGGGGCCGGGGCAGAGATGCCTCTGCCCAGGGCACATTCTGATGGGGTGGTCTGAAAAGGCAGGGCCTTACTGGCAGTGTGCCAACTCGCACTCTGCCCCCCTGCAACACCCCAAATCAAATGGCAAAGGTCTGAGGTGTCTGGTATCGGGGCACTGGTGCCCTGACCCAGCATGGTAATGTCAGGGGGCACAGAAGGTGGGTGCCTCCACCACCGCCCCCCCCCCCAGCCTGTCACACAAGCACTCCTATGGGCATTCCTTGCAAGGCACAGACTCGTGGGCATATACTTAATCACTGACATGCATAGGTATATGAGATCATGATCAACACAGATATGAGTGTCAAAAATCATGTGGAGAAACATGCCAAGGATCACATTCAATCTACATCATTTAAACTCACTTTGGTTACATTGAGAACATGTTTATGCTCCAAGGGCATTGCCAAGGTCTGCCCTCAATCAACAACAGCCGAAGGTAACTCCCCATTTCAGATGGTCATATCAGCATGGCCCTAGGTACTGAGTGTACCACCATTCTGCATTCTGCATAGGCATACCAGTAGTCTTCCAGAAAAAATGACATCTAGGGATGGGAGTGGTCTTATCTGTGTGTGTGTGCGCGTGTGGACAGTATGCAGGCCTGGCTGTGTGTGGCGTCTGGAATTGGGTGATGAACCCTGGAGAAGTATGGGAGGGAGGCAGGGAACTGAAGTGAGGGGAAGGAGTCGGTGGACCGAGATGAGGGGAGGAATTCGGGGGTGAGGGGGGACTGGATGAGAAGGCCAAGGGTGTTGTCTGCTGTCTCATCCTTAGGGGCAGGGGCCTTGCCAGAGTCAGGACAGAAGATATAGAAATACACACACTGTCTGTCTGCTCAGCATTTAGCTTCCCCTCCCCAAACCAACACACACCACTTTAGCCTATAGAGGGAGCTAGCATGTGTATGTGTGGGTGTCTGTTGAGGGGCAGAGCTGTTAAGAGGGTACTGCTCTTCTGATCTCTCTCATACCCAACCCTCATGTTCTTCACCACATGAGTCTCTCCCTGTATTTCTCTTCCCCTCTCTTCCTCTCCCTGTCTACACAACCCTTCTCTCCCTCTATCCCTCTCTCCCACTCCCTCTTTCACTCCTTGGACTTCCACAGAATGGAAAACAGCTGGGTCTGGGACTGCCCAGAGCACATTATGCCCAGCTATTCAATGATCCCCCACCTCTCCCCTCCTCTCGTCCTCCCCTCTTCTCCTCCACCCTGTCCAGTGCGTTCCCTTGCTCCCTCTCCTCATTTAAGGTGTGGTTGTGCAGCTGAACAAAAGGAAAACATCTTGTATGAGAACATGGTTCTCACCCACATATGGTACTCCTCTCTCTGTGTTTCTGTGAATTCCTTTCCCAACCCAACTCCCTGCTGATCCTCTGCTGTTATGACTGCTCCTGCTTTTGACAAGTAGAAAAAGGCTGAGATATAGTGCAGCTGAGCTCTCCAGCTAAGCATTTGTCACCTTAACTTGGGTAACGTGTTAAAGAAGTTACTACCCCACCTCCCGCCCTCACCTAGTTCACCTGCTGTGGAAGGTAGAGGGGTTGCAGACTGCAGATTAGTACAACAACAGCAGCTGCACGTGCCACATAACAGAGAGAACAATGGCACATTGGTTGGACATGAGAGACTTTCTATTGAAAGATGATTGATTAAACATAATGCAGCATATTGGTAAAATGGCTACTCCACTAGTCAGACATGTAGGGGAAAGTGGGGTAAGTCGAGCCAAAGGTTTAGTTGAGCCACCTCTTGTTTCTAGGAAACCATACACAAAAGTAATCACGTGACCAAAATATCTAAGAAGAGATCATGGAAAAAGTTGTACATTCAAATGAATTTATTGTGTTATAGGTGTCATGGTGCTTGTATCTAACCCAAAGTAGATTGTTTTAAGATTGTTTTATACACCAGTTGGGGTGTATAAAGAGTGTATATGAGGTCCTACCCCTAGCATCAAAGTAGCTTGTTGTTACTCCAATGTTAGCCTTGGGGTAACTTGAGCCAATGGCCACCATACCCCATACAAATGATAACATTTGGTCAGTTTTATGCATAATATGGGTAGTGTTTTTTCGCAGTGTGTCATGTGCATATGAACTCAAGATAGTGTGTTGTTACAGGGCAGATATCATCATGCTCCGTGTAAACACTCCCAGAAAAAGGGTTCCAAAAGGGTTATATGGCTGTCCCCATAGGAAAAAAACATTTGGTTCCAGGTAGAACCCTTTTTAGTTCCAGGTAGAACCATTTTGGTTCCATGTAGAACCCTCTGAGGAAAAGTTTTTACATGGAACCAAAACAGGTTCTTCAAAGGGTTCTCCTATTGGAACAGCCTAAAAACACTTTTAGGTTCTAGATAGCACTTTTATTAAGAGTGTAGGATAGAGGAAAACAATCAGAGGTCTAGCCCCCCTTGAGGTTCTTGAGAGAGCCACCAGGAAATGAGAGAAGTGAGAGAAGGGAAGAAGTTCATTAGAACAGCAGCAAGGGAGGAAAAAATAGACTGAATGACACTGAAGAGGTACAATGACAAGAAATAAATCACACACGTACCTGTGTGAAAGACAGACTATGACAGAGTAGCAGATACACACAACGTTTCATCTCATGACATGGAGTCTGAGCTTGATGAACATGTCAAGAATCTCGCAGACTAGTTTCATGGGCTTAGTAGCCTCAAATGAGAACTTGCCTACAAACTGGCACATTAGTAGCCTCAAATGCAGAGAACTTGCCTACAAACTGGCACATCAGTAGCCTCAAATGCAGAGAACTTGCCTACAAACTGGCACATTAGTAGCCTCAAATGCAGAGAACTTGCCTACAAACTGGCACATCAGTAGCCTCAAATGCAGAGAACTTGCCTACAAACTGGCACATTAGTAGCCTCAAATGCAGAGAACCTGCCTACAAACTGGCACATTAG
The DNA here is from genome assembly GCF_021184085.1 of Oncorhynchus gorbuscha. Classification (NCBI taxonomy): domain Eukaryota; kingdom Metazoa; phylum Chordata; class Actinopteri; order Salmoniformes; family Salmonidae; genus Oncorhynchus; species Oncorhynchus gorbuscha. The sequence continues at coordinate 31,893,443 of NC_060185.1, forward strand.
TAGCCTCAAATGCAGAGAACTTGCCTACAAACCGGCACATTAGTAGCCTCAAATGCAGAGAACTTGCCTACAAACTGGCACATTAGTAGCCTCAAATGCAGAGAACTTGCCTACAAACTGGCACATTAGTAGCCTCAAATGCAGAGAACCTGCCTACAAACTGGCACATTAGTAGCCTCAAATGCAGAGAACTTGCCTACAAACTGGCACATCAGTAGCCTCAAATGCAGAGAACTTGCCTACAAACTGGCACATTAGTAGCCTCAAATGCAGAGAACCTGCCTACAAACTGGCACATTAGTAGCCTCAAATGCAGAGAACTTGCCTACAAACTGGCACATTAGTAGCCTCAAATGCAGAGAACTTGCCTACAAACCGGCACATTAGTAGCCTCAAATGCAGAGAACTTGCCTACAAACCGGCACATTAGTAGCCTCAAATGCAGAGAACTTGCCTACAAACTGGCACATTAGTAGCCTCAAATGCAGAGAACTTGCCTACAAACTGGCACATTAGTAGCCTCAAATGCAGAGAACT
>NC_060185.1:31898979-32021479 GCF_021184085.1 Oncorhynchus gorbuscha
TACATCCTTAAAAGCAGTCCATTAATATTCTGTACAGTTTGACAGGGTCCATAAATTACTCTCACTTTCATTCCACTAGACTTTGTTTTAGCAGTGGGTGCTGTAGATGTAGTGAGAAGCAAACCAAGGGTGTTGTTTCTTGCTTCTGTGTGTGTGTGTGTGTGTGTGTGTGTGTGTGTGTGTGTGTGTGTGTGTGTGTGTGTGTGTGTGTGTGTGTGTGTGTGTGTGTGTGTGTGTGTGTGTGTGTGTGTGTGTGTGTGTGTGTGTGTGTGTGTGTGTGTGTGTGTGTGTGTGTGTAGTCATAGTGTCCTCAGTCTCCTCAGAGTTTGAGACTCAAGATTTTTGTTATTGAGAAAAATGAATTATCCCAAGTACTGTACTGTATGTGAATGCTGCATTGGATGGGTGAGTGTCCCAGGTCCACTCCATCCCAGCCAGGTGATAGTCCCAGGTCCACTCCATCCCAGCCAGGTGATAGTCCCAGGTCCGCTCCATCCCAGCCAGGTGATAGTCCCAGTTCCACTCCATCCCAGCGAATAAAAGTCAGTATTCGACATCCATCCATGCCTGTGGACGTCGGGAGATGACGTGGTAACTGACCACGAGGGGCAACAGTGAGCCCTGTTACCATCAAGAAGGTTTCAGTTTTGCTAGGGCGTTGTGAACGGGGATGGAGGATGGGTGTAAGCATGTTCCTCTGCGAGCATGTTGCTCTATCCACCACTACCCTCTGATAACACACACACAAATGCACAAATTCCTGCACACAAACAAATACGCGCACCCACACACCGGAGTGGTATGACTCAGTGAGTACATCTCCTTGGCTTGGTGATGCCCCTCCATACTCCTTTCTGTCTGTCTTTGACCACAGCCCTATGGGCCCTATGCACTATATGGGGAATAGGATGAAAAGCATTGCAGGTGAAGCTGGTTGAGAGAATGTCAAGAGTTTGCAAAGCTATCATCAAGGCAAAGGGTGGCTACTTTGAAGAATCTAATTTATAAAATGTGTTATTTCATAGTTTTGATGTTTTCACAATTATTCTACAATGTAGAAATAGGGAAAATAAAGAAAAACCCTTGAATGAGTAGGTGTGTCCAAACTTTTGACTGGTACTGTATGTCACGTTCTGACCTTAGTTCCATTGTTTTGTCTTTTTTTTAGTATGGTCAGGGCGTGAGTTGGGGTGGGCAGTCTATGTTCCTTTTTCTATAATTTGGGATTCTGTGTTTGGCCTGGTATGGTTCTCAATCAGAGGCAGCTGTCAATCATTGTCCCTGATTGAGAACCATACTTAGATAGCCTGGTTTCACTTTTGCGTTGTGGGTGATTGTTTCCTGTGTCTTCCACACGGAACTGTTTTGGTTTGTTATTTCACTTTGTTATTTTTGTATTTTGTCATGTTCAGTTTGTTCTATTAAATATGGACACATACCATGCTGCACATTGGTCCTCCTCTTCTCCTTCATACGATGACCGTTACACTGTATGTATGTATGTATGTATGTATGTATGTATGTATGTATGTATGTATGTATGTATGTATGTATGTATGTATGTATGTATGTATGTATGTATGTATGTATGTATGTATGTATGTATGTATGTATGTATGTATGTATGTATGTATGTATGTATGTATGTATGTATGTATGTATGTATGTATGTATGTATGTATGTATGTATGTATGTATGTATGTATGTATGTATGTATGTATGTATGTATGTATGTATGTATGTATGTATGTATGTATGTATGTATGTATGTATGTATGTATGTATGTATGTATGTATGTATGTATGTATGTATGTATGTATGTATGTATGTATGTATGTATGGATACATGGCCCCATCCAACCTCCCCTCAATACGGTGCAGTCGTCCTATTCCCTTTTCAGAAAAGCATCCCCAACGAATTATGTTTCCACCTCCATGCTTCACGGTTGGGATGGTGTACTTGGGGTTGTACTTATCCTTCTTCTTCCTCCAAATACGGCGAGTGGAATTTAGACCAAAAAGCTCTATTTTTGTCTCATCAGACCACATGACCTTCTCCCATTCCTCCTCTGGATCATCCAGATGGTCATTGGCAAACTTCAGACGGGCCTGGACATGCGCTGGCTTGAGCAGGGGGACCTTGCGTGCGCTGCAGGATTTTAATCCATGACGGCGTAGTGTGTTACTAATGGTTTTCTTTGAGACTGTGGTCCCAGCTCTCTTCAGGTCATTGACCAGGTCCTGCCGTGTAGTTCTGGGCTAATCCCTCACCTTCCTCATGATCATTGATGCCCCACGAGGTGAGATCTTGCATGGAGACACAGACCGAGGGTGATTGACCGTCATCTTGAACTTCATCCATTTTCTAATAATTGCACCAACAGTTGTTGCCTTCTCACCAATCTGCTTGCTTATTGTCCTGTAGCCCATCCCAGCCTTGTGCAGGTCTACAATTTTATCCCTGATGTCCTTACACAGCTGTCTGGTTTTGGCCATTGTGGAGCGGTTGGAGTCTGTTTGATTGAGTGTGTGGACGGGTGTCTTTTATACAGGTAGCGAGTTCAAACAGGTGCAGTTAATACAGGTAATGAGTGGAGAACAGGAGGGCTTCTTAAAGAAAAACTAACAGGTCTGTGAGAGCCGGAATTCTTACTGGTTGGTAGGTGATCAAATACTTATGTAATGCAACAAAATGCAAATCAATTACTTAAAAATCATACAATGTGATTTTCAGGATTTTTGTTTTAGATTCCGTCTCTCACAGTTGAAGTGTACCTATGATAAAATTACAGACCTCTATATGCTTTGTAAGTAGGAAAACCTGCAAAATCAGGCAGTGTATCAAATATTTGTTCTCCCCACTGTATCTATACACACATACATACATTTCCTCCCTCTCTCTATCGCGCTCTCACTTATTCCCTCTCTCTCTCTGGGCACACCAAGACTATCTCGTTCCCAGGATCACATGGCCCAGTCTTGCTCAACAGAGCTTTCAATTTGAACAACAGATAATCTCCAGCTACAGTACATAGCCAGGGTTCCAAAGCCCTGATAGTGATGACTACTCAGCAGGTAGCTACACATACTTGGTCAACTGTTCTGACTAACCAGATAACCAGCCAAGAGTGGATGTTTGGCTGTTCTGCTGTGTGTTGAGAATGTAGATCAGGCTGAGAGTGGGACTGTTACATCTACTCCTGCCAAACCCTCTACTGCTCATCCTGTGTCTCCTTGACCTACCACCACTCCCCCAATGCTCTCTCCCCCTCCCCCTCCCCCTCCCCCTCCCTCTCCCTCTCCCTCTCCCTCTCCCTCTCCCTCTCCCTCTCCCTCTCCCTCTCCCTCTCCCTCTCCCTCTCCCCTCTCCCTCTCCCTCTCCCTCTCCCTCTCCCTCTCCCTCTCCCTCTCCCTCTCCCTCTCCCTCTCTGTGTGTGTGACTGTGTGGGCGGAGATAGGTGTGCTAGAGTCTGAGCAGATCTCCACCAGCTGCAACCTGTTCCATAATCAAGACCTCTACAAATACTCAGTCCTGCCACTTCGACACTACCAGATTGTAATCTCTGCTCATTCTGCCCGCTCTGACTCTGGTCCCTGTCTCCAGTCCAACGTCTCCTCATCCCGCTACTCTGCCCTGGATTCCCCATTCTACTACTCCCTTGGATTCCCCTCCGGACCTACTTACCCTGTCCCAACCCCTCTCCCTCCAGCCTCAGCCTCCAGACCTGCTTACCCTGTCCCAACCCCTCTCCCTCCAGCCTCAGCCTCCACACCTGGTTTCCTGCAACCCGCCCGAGCTTCCTCTGTCCAGCACTCCATCTACCCCCTGTGTTTCAATAAATACCTTGGTTACTTCATCCCAGTCTCCTCATCTGAGTCTGCTCTTGGGTTTCCCTGTTCCAATCCACGTAACAGGGACAAGGCAAAAGTTGGTTAAAGAATAAAGATGGGAGTGAGTGTGAACTTGATTTCCTTTTCCCATTAATGTCTATTGTGAGACTTGAAGTAGAATGTTCAGGGCCTAGTGGGGTGATCAGAGAAGTGCAGGACAACAAAGTTTTTAGTTTGTCATTTATTTTTAGCTCCAGGTGAAGGAATCCGTTTTCCCAAGAAAATTACAGTAAAATCAGGCTGAAAACATTCATAGTTTACCCAGCATAAAGGAATCTAGCTCAAATCAACTTTGAGTTGGGACAGAGTTTCAACAGCATTGCTGTCACAGTGCGATGACGGCGCAGAGCCTCTTCCTCACATATTGTCATCACGTGGGGAAACGTAATACTATGAACATTACTATATAATTACTGTAGAATTGTAGATGTATATACTTATACCATCTTATATAATGTTACAACCCAAATAGTGAGCTCATAGGAAATCTGTGACCCCTGATGTGAAAGGAAATTTGCAAGGGACAAAGATAAAGTGTACTAGGCATTGGTGTGAACCGAAGTTCCTTGTGTATTTCAGGGAGTGTGTGTGTGTGTGTGTGTGTGTGTGTGTGTGTGTGTGTGTGTGTGTGTGTGTGTGTGTGTGTGTGTGTGTGTGTGTGTGTGTGTGTGTGTGTGTGTGTGTGTGTGTGTGTGTGTGTGTGTGTGTGTGTGTGTGTGTGTGTGTGTGTGTGTGTGTGTGCATCTCAGCTCCAGCCTCCTGCCCCAGTTTGCTGGCAGTGGCCCCACTGTCTGTGCTAAAAGTCACGTCGCGAGAAGAGAGAGAGAGAGGGAGAAACGGGGGAGGAAGGAGGAAAGGGTGTAGGGGGCACAAGGAGCAGGACACAGGAAGTGGAGAAAGATGAAGAGCAGGGAGACAATGAGATGTACAAGAGGTTCTGAACTGGAGGGGGGAAATAGGAAAACACAGCAGAGAAAGGAGAGACAGAGAGAGGAGAGGAGGAACGTGGGAAGATAAGGAGTGGGCCTGGAGAGAGGAGAGACAGAGAGGAGGAACGTGGGAAGATAAGGAGTGGGCCTGGAGAGAGGAGAGACAGAGAGGAGGAACGTGGGAAGATAAGGAGTGGGCATGGAGAGAGGAGAGACAGAGAGAGGAGAGGAGGAACGTGGGAAGATAAGGAGTGGGCCTGGAGAGAGGAGAGACAGAGAGGAGGAACGTGGGAAGATAAGGAGTGGGCATGGAGAGAGGAGAGACAGAGAGAGGAGAGGAGAAACATGGGAAGAAAAGGAGTGGGCCTGGAGAGAGGAAAGACAGAGAGAGGAGAGGAGGAACGTGGGAAGATAAGGAGTGGGCCTGGAGAGAGGAGAGACAGAGAGAGGAGAGGAGGAACGTGGGAAGATAAGGAGTGGGCCTGGAGAGAGGAAAGACAGAGAGAGGAGAGGAGAAATGTGGGAAGATAAGTGGGCCTGGAGAGAGGAAAGACAGAGAGAGGAGAGGAGAAATGTGGGAAGATAAGTGGGCCTGGAGAGAGGAGAGACAGAGAGGGGAGAGACAGAGAGAGGAGAGGAGGAACGTGGGAAGAGGAGTGGGCCTGGAGAGAGGAGAGACAGAGAGAGGAGAAATGTGGGAAGATAAGGAGTGGGCCTGGAGAGGGGAGAGACAGAGAGAGGAGAGGAGGAACGTGGGAAGAAAAGGAGTGGGCCTGGAGAGAGGAAAAACAGAGAGAGGAGAGGAGGAACGTGGGAAGAGGAGTGGGCCTGGAGAGAGGAGAGACAGAGAGAGGAGAGGAGAAATGTGGGAAGATAAGTGGGCCTGGAGAGAGGAGAGACAGAGAGGGGAGAGACAGAGAGAGGAGAGGAGGAACGTGGGAAGAGGAGTGGGCCTGGAGAGAGGAGAGACAGAGAGGAGAGGAGGAACGTGGGAAGAAAAGGAGTGGGCCTGGAGAGAGGAAAGACAGAGAGGAGAGGAGGAACGTGGGAAGATAAGGAGTGGGCCTGGAGAGAGGAGAGACAGAGAGAGGAGAAATGTGGGAAGATAAGGAGTGGGCCTGGAGAGGGGAGAGACAGAGAGAGGAGAGGAGGAACGTGGGAAGAAAAGGAGTGGGCCTGGAGAGAGGAAAATCAGAGAGAGGAGAGGAGGAACGTGGGAAGAGGAGTGGGCCTGGAGAGAGGATAGACAGAGAGAGGAGAGGAGGAACATGGGAAGAGGAGTGGGCCTGGAGAGAGGAGAGACGGAGAGAGGAGAGACAGAGAGAGGAGAGGAGGAACGTGGGAAGAGGAGTGGGCCTGGAGAGAGGAGAGACAGAGAGGAGAGGAGGAACGTGGGAAGAAAAGGAGTGGGCCTGGAGAGAGGAAAGACAGAGAGGAGAGGAGGAACGTGGGAAGATAAGGAGTGGGCCTGGAGAGAGGAGAGACAGAGAGAGGAGAGACAGAGAGAGGGTGTGTGCTTCTGGCACTAGGAGGCAGTGAGAGATAGTGTGGGCCAGGCTGGCCGGACGTGTGTGTTTGTGTTTGACTGAAGAGGGATGTGAGACACAGAGACCCCTCACTGGTTTAGCTCTGATACTGGAACCCAGCCATAGAGTGATGGACACGGACACACACAGACACACACATTCTGGACACAGATATACACACGGGCATAAGACCCAGATACACATACGGACGCACACACACTCCACAACACACACAAAAACTATCCCTCTATGCTCTCAAATGCAAATACCTTCATGCATGTACACAGACCCACATACACACACTGTGCACAATTAACTCGGAGCTTTCTCACAAACACAGGCCAAAGTATGCTTATGCAAACCAAAAGATATATAGAGATATGAAGAAAGAGATGAGAGAGATGTGGGAGCAAAGAGCAATGTACCCGGACTCTGGAAAGCGGTCTGGACAGAGGACAGGAGAGGAGAGGGTGAACTAATGAGGGCTACCAGTGAAGCTTCCGCCACACAATCTCCAATGATAACAGATGTCTCCAGGAAAATGACACTGCTTAAGGTTACAGCAGCATCCCAAAACAGGATGAACCCACATCACCCCAAGACTCCTGTTTGTGTGCTACTGTACACAACAGTGCCCTGGGTAGGGCACCGGGAAAACACCACAAGGTTAGACCTGATAGCTGATGCGTGCGGTGTTAGGGCATAGACAGGGCTAACTTAAGTGCAGGTCATTCAGTATAGGTCAGATAGAGTTGGACGAGCCTGAAAAATATACGTTGACAGGCACTGATATCCTGTCCAGAAGGGTCGCAAGCTTGGTCTCAATGGCGTATTTCTGCCCTCATAACGTCAGCCTCACCTCGCGGCCCCCGCCTGCCAGCCCGCCGTCTGAGAATGTCTTTCCGCCGCTCCCAGAGTCACTTCCTGTACTGTGTAGCAGTGTCCCCGTTGTTAAAGAAACAGTGGAGCGCAGTGTGGAGAAGAGCGGCCTAATTCTCCGCTCTTCCTTATGGGACTCCAGAGGACTAGGGAATACAGCTGAACGTGTACACACAAAGTCGCAGAAGAACATACACACACATACGTACACACACACACACACACACACACACACACACACACACACACACACACACACACACACACACACACACACACACACACACACACACACACACACACACACACACACACACACACACACACACACACACACACACACACACACACACACACACACACACACACACACACACTACCTACGAGGGTGGAGGCAGCGTGTCCCATAATGGCACAGGGAGTGTGTGTCGAGGGAGGGGGAGGCCGGGGGAGGGACCTGGGGGGTCCATTGTTTTCAGTCTGGAAGGCATGACTGCTGGGGGCGGGAGGGGAAGGTGAGGGGAGAGTCAAGGAAAGGCTAAATTTAGAACACCTTAGTCCATATTGGGAAAGTCACGTGTACATTACCACATGCCTGTAACAGGACAAATAGGATCTCAGCAAAAGAAGAATACAACTTTTTCAAACGTAACAGACAGGTGTAAAGTGGTCTGGCTCTGTCAAGTTTTGCAACAACAGCTGGACAGTATCAGTTATACAGTATCAGTTATACAGTATCAGTTATACAGTAACAGTTATACAGTATCAGTTATACAGTATCAGTTATACAGTATCAGTTATACAGTAACAGTTATACAGTATCAGTTATACAGTAACAGTTATACAGTAACAGTTATACAGTATCAGTTATACAGTATCAGTTATACAGTGACAGTTATACAGTAACAGTTATACAGTATCAGTTATACAGTATCAGTTATACAGTATCAGTTATACAGTAACAGTTATACAGTATCAGTTATACAGTATCAGTTATACAGTAACAGTTATACAGTAACAGTTATACAGTGACAGTTATACAGTATCAGTTATACAGTATCAGTTATACAGTGACAGTTATACAGTAACAGTTATACAGTATCAGTTATACAGTATCAGTTATACAGTGACAGTTATACAGTATCAGTTATACAGTATCAGTTATACAGTAACAGTTATACAGTAACAGTTTTACAGTATCAGTTATACAGTATCAGTTATACAGTATCAGTTATACAGTAACAGTTATACAGTATCAGTTATACAGTAACAGTTTTACAGTAACAGTTATACAGTATCAGTTATACAGTATCAGTTATACAGTAACAGCTGGACAGTATCAGTTATACAGTATCAGTTATACAGTAAGAGTTATACAGTAACAGTTATACAGTATCAGTTATACAGTAACAGCTGGACAGTATCAGTTATACAGTATCAGTTATACAGTAACAGTTATACAGTATCAGTTATACAGTAACAGCTGGACAGTATCAGTTATACAGTAACAGTTATACAGTATCAGTTATACAGTATCAGTTATACAGTAACAGTTATACAGTATCAGTTATACAGTAACAGCTGGACAGTATCAGTTATACAGTAACAGTTATACAGTATCAGTTATACAGTATCAGTTATACAGTAACAGTTATACAGTGACAGTTATACAGTATCAGTTATACAGTATCAGTTATACAGTAACAGTTATACAGTAACAGTTTTACAGTATCAGTTATACAGTATCAGTTATACAGTATCAGTTATACAGTATCAGTTATACAGTAACAGTTATACAGTATCAGTTATACAGTATCAGCTGGACAGTATCAGTTATACAGTATCAGTTATACAGTATCAGTTATACAGTATCAGCTGGACAGAATCAGCTGGACAGTAACAGTTGGACAGTATCAGTTGGACAGTAACAGCTGGACAGTAACAGTTATACAGTAACAGCTGGACAGTAACAGTTATACAGTATCAGCTGGACAGTAACAGTTATACAGTATCAGCTGGACAGTAACAGCTGGACAGTAACAGTTATACAGTATCAGTTATACAGTAACAGTTTTACAGTATCAGTTATACAGTGACAGCTGGACAGTAACAGTTATACAGTAACAGCTGGACAGTAACAGTTATACAGTATCAGTTATACAGTAACAGTTTTACAGTATCAGTTATACAGTAACAGCTGGACAGTAACAGTTATACAGTAACAGCTGGACAGTAACAGTTATACAGTATCAGCTGGACAGTAACAGTTGGACAGTAACAGTTGGACAGTAACAGTTGGACAGTAACAGTTGGACAGTATCAGTTGGACAGTAACAGCTGGACAGTAACAGTTATACAGTAACAGCTGGACAGTAACAGTTATACAGTATCAGCTGGACAGTAACAGTTGGACAGTATCAGTTGGACAGTAACAGCTGGACAGTAACAGTTATACAGTAACAGCTGGACAATAACAGTTATACAGTATCAGTTGGACAGTAACAGCTGGACAGTATCAGTTGGACAATAACAGTTATACAGTATCAGTTGGACAGTAACAGCTGGACAGTAACAGCTGGACAGTATCAGTTATACAGTATCAGTTGGACAGTAACAGCTGGACAGTAACAGCTGGACAGTATCAGTTATACAGTATCAGTTATACAGTATCAGCTGGACAGTAACAGTTGGACAGTATCAGTTGGACAGTAACAGCTGGACAGTAACAGTTGGACAGTAACAGCTGGACAGTAACAGTTGGACAGTATCAGTTGGACAGTAACAGCTGGACAGTAACAGTTGGACAGTAACAGCTGGACAGTAACAGCTGGACAGTAACAGCTGGACAATAACAGTTATACAGTATCAGTTGGACAGTAACAGCTGGACAGTAACAGTTATACAGTATCAGCTGGACAATAACAGTTATACAGTATCAGTTGGACAGTAACAGCTGGACAGTAACAGTTATACAGTATCAGCTGGACAATAACAGTTATACAGTATCAGTTGGACAGTAACAGCTGGACAGTAACAGTTATACAGTAACAGCTGGACAATAACAGTTATACAGTATCAGTTGGACAGTAACAGCTGGACAGTAACAGCTGGACAGTATCAGTTATACAGTATCAGTTGGACAGTAACAGCTGGACAGTAACAGTTATACAGTATCAGTTATACAGTATCAGCTGGACAGTAACAGTTGGACAGTATCAGTTGGACAGTAACAGCTGGACAGTGACAGTTGGACAGTAACAGCTGGACAGTAACAGCTGGACAGTAACAGTTGGACAGTAACAGCTGGACAGTAACAGTTGGACAGTATCAGTTGGACAGTAACAGCTGGACAGTAACAGTTGGACAGTAACAGCTGGACAGTAACAGTTATACAGTAACAGCTGGACAGTAACAGTTATACAGTAACAGCTGGACAGTAACAGTTGGACAGTATCAGTTATACAGTAACAGCTGGACAGTAACAGTTGGACAGTATCAGTTATACAGTAACAGCTAGTAACAGTTGGACAGTATCAGTTGGACAGTAACAGCTGGACAGTAACAGCTGGACAGTATCAGTTATACAGTAACAGTTATACAGTAACAGTTGGACAGTATCAGTTGGACAGTAACAGCTGGACAGTATCAGTTATACAGTAACAGTTATACAGTAACAGCTGGACAGTAACAGTTGGACAGTATCAGTTGGACAGTAACAGCTGGACCGTATCAGTTATACAGTAACAGTTATACAGTATCAGTTATACAGTAACAGTTATACAGTAACAGTTATACAGTATCAGTTATACAGTATCAGTTATACAGTAACAGTTATACAGTATCAGTTATACAGTAACAGTTATACAGTATCAGTTATACAGTATCAGTTATACAGTAACAGTTATACAGTAACAGTTATACAGTATCAGTTATACAGTATCAGTTATACAGTATCAGTTGGACAGTAACAGCTGGACAGTAACAGCTGGACAGTATCAGTTATACAGTATCAGTTGGACAGTAACAGCTGGACAGTAACAGCTGGACAGTATCAGTTATACAGTATCAGTTATACAGTATCAGCTGGACAGTAACAGTTGGACAGTATCAGTTGGACAGTAACAGCTGGACAGTAACAGTTGGACAGTAACAGCTGGACAGTAACAGTTGGACAGTATCAGTTGGACAGTAACAGGTGGACAGTAACAGTTGGACAGTAACAGCTGGACAGTAACAGCTGGACAGTAACAGTTGGACAGTATCAGTTGGACAGTAACAGCTGGACAGTAACAGTTATACAGTAACAGCTGGACAATAACAGTTATACAGTATCAGTTGGACAGTAACAGCTGGACAGTATCAGTTGGACAATAACAGTTATACAGTATCAGTTGGACAGTAACAGCTGGACAGTAACAGCTGGACAGTATCAGTTATACAGTATCAGTTGGACAGTAACAGCTGGACAGTAACAGCTGGACAGTATCAGTTATACAGTATCAGTTATACAGTATCAGCTGGACAGTAACAGTTGGACAGTATCAGTTGGACAGTAACAGCTGGACAGTAACAGTTGGACAGTAACAGCTGGACAGTAACAGTTGGACAGTATCAGTTGGACAGTAACAGCTGGACAGTAACAGTTGGACAGTAACAGCTGGACAGTAACAGCTGGACAGTAACAGCTGGACAATAACAGTTATACAGTATCAGTTGGACAGTAACAGCTGGACAGTAACAGTTATACAGTATCAGCTGGACAATAACAGTTATACAGTATCAGTTGGACAGTAACAGCTGGACAGTAACAGTTATACAGTATCAGCTGGACAATAACAGTTATACAGTATCAGTTGGACAGTAACAGCTGGACAGTAACAGTTATACAGTAACAGCTGGACAATAACAGTTATACAGTATCAGTTGGACAGTAACAGCTGGACAGTAACAGCTGGACAGTATCAGTTATACAGTATCAGTTGGACAGTAACAGCTGGACAGTAACAGTTATACAGTATCAGTTATACAGTATCAGCTGGACAGTAACAGTTGGACAGTATCAGTTGGACAGTAACAGCTGGACAGTGACAGTTGGACAGTAACAGCTGGACAGTAACAGCTGGACAGTAACAGTTGGACAGTAACAGCTGGACAGTAACAGTTGGACAGTATCAGTTGGACAGTAACAGCTGGACAGTAACAGTTGGACAGTAACAGCTGGACAGTAACAGTTATACAGTAACAGCTGGACAGTAACAGTTATACAGTAACAGCTGGACAGTAACAGTTGGACAGTATCAGTTATACAGTAACAGCTGGACAGTAACAGTTGGACAGTATCAGTTATACAGTAACAGCTGGACAGTAACAGTTGGACAGTATCAGTTGGACAGTAACAGCTGGACAGTAACAGCTGGACAGTATCAGTTATACAGTAACAGTTATACAGTAACAGTTGGACAGTATCAGTTGGACAGTAACAGCTGGACAGTATCAGTTATACAGTAACAGTTATACAGTAACAGCTGGACAGTAACAGTTGGACAGTATCAGTTGGACAGTAACAGCTGGACCGTATCAGTTATACAGTAACAGTTATACAGTATCAGTTATACAGTAACAGTTATACAGTAACAGTTATACAGTATCAGTTATACAGTATCAGTTATACAGTAACAGTTATACAGTATCAGTTATACAGTAACAGTTATACAGTATCAGTTATACAGTATCAGTTATACAGTAACAGTTATACAGTAACAGTTATACAGTATCAGTTATACAGTATCAGTTATACAGTAACAGTTATACAGTATCAGTTATACAGTATCAGTTATACAGTAACAGTTATACAGTATCAGTTATACAGTATCAGTTATACAGTAACAGTTATACAGTATCAGTTATACAGTATCAGTTATACAGTATCAGTTATACAGTAACAGTTATACAGTAACAGTTATACAGTAACAGTTATACAGTAACAGTTATACAGTAACAGTTGGACAGTATCAGTTATATAGTAACAGCTGGATAACCCTAACCCTTAACCCTACAACTAACCCTAGCTCCTAACCCTTTTACTAACCCTAGCTCCTAACCCTTAACCCTACAACTAACCCTAGCTCCCAACCCTAAAACTAACCTAGCTCCTAACCCTTAACCCTACAACTAACCCTAGCTCCTAACCCTTTTACTAACCCTAGCTCCTAACCCTTAACCCTACAACTAACCCTAGCTCCCAACCCTAAAACTAACCTAGCTCCTAACCCTTAACCCTACAACTAACCCTAGCTCCTAACCCTTTTACTAACCCTAGCTCCTAACCCTTAACCCTACAACTAACCCTAGCTCCTAACCCTTTTACTAACCCTAGCTCCTAACCCTTAACCCTACAACTAACCCTAGCTCCTAACCCTTTTACTAACCCTAGCTCCTAACCCTTAACCCTACAACTAACCCTAGCTCCTAACCCTAAAACTAACCTAGCTCCTAACCCTAACCCTAAAACTAACCCTAGCTCCTAACTCTAAAACTAACCCTAGCTCCTAACCCTTAACCCTACAACTAACCCTAGCTCCTAACCCTAAAACTAACCTAGCTCCTAACCCTAACCCTAAAACTAACCCTAGCTCCTAACCCTAAAACTAACCCTAGCTCCTAACCCTAAAACTAACCCTAGCTCCTAACCCTAAAACTAACCTAGCTCCTAACCCTAACCTTAAAACTAACCCTAGCTCCTAACCATAAAACTAACCCTAGCTCCTAACCCTAAAACTAACCTAGCTCCTAACCCTAACCCTAAAACTAACCATAGCTCCTAACCCTAAAACTAACCCTAGCTCCTAACCTTAAAACTAACCCTAGCTCCTAACCCTAAAACTAACCTAGCTCCTAACCCTAACCCTAAAACTAACCCTAGCTCCTAACCCTAAAACAAACCCTAGCTCCTAACCCTAAAAGTAGCCCAAGCTCCTAACCCTAACCCTAAAACTAACCCTAGCTCCTAACCTTAAAACTAACCCTAGCTCCTAACTCTAAAACTAACCCTAGCTCCTAACCCTAAAAGTAACCCAAGCTCCTAACCCTAACCCTAAAAATAACCCTAGCTCCTAACCCTAACCCTAAAACTAACCCTAGCTCCTAACTCTAAAACTAACCCTAGCTCCTAACCCTAAAAGTAACCCAAGCTCCTAACCCTAACCCTAAAAATAACCCTAGCTCCTAACCCTAACCCTAAAACTAACCCTAGCTCCTAACTCTAAATGTATTTTAACTGTAATTTTAACACACACACACACACACACACACACACACACACACACACACACACACACACACACACACACACACACACACACACACACACACACACACACACACACACACACAGCTGACCTTCACTTCCTGTCAGACAGCTACACCCCCTCGGCGACGGAGAGATCTGTCTCCACTACGTCCCCTGCAGTGCCCCCCCCCCCCACACCCACACACACACACACACACACACACACACACACACACACACACACACACACACACACACACACACACACACACACACACACACACACACACACACACACACACACACACACACATGCTCAGTAGGGTCCCAGCCAGGAAAGATGACAGTCTCTTCAACAGGTGCTCTGCTGGGCTTATGTAAATACATCATAGCCTGAAGTATACAAACATTATGACGCCACATTCTACTGATACTGTAGCTTACCTAAATTAAACTGTTCATTAATGTACTGTCTGTCCATTGCTGCATTGCCTCAGACAGGCTGTTGTGTTGTGTACATACATGGGTGTAAGATCCTAACCGGACAGAGTCAGTCAGGAGGTGAGCCTGGAGTCAGCCAGGAGGTGAGCCTGGAGTCAGTCAGGAGGTGAGCCTGGAGTCAGCCAGGAGGTGAGCCTGGAGTCAGTCAGGAGGTGAGCCTGGAGTCAGTCAGGAGGTGAGCCTGGAGTCAGTCAGGAGGTGAGCCTGGAGTCAGTCAGGAGGTGAGCCTGGAGTCAGTCAGGAGGTGAGCCTGGAGTCAGTCAGGAGGTGAGCCTGGAGTCAGCCAGGAGGTGAGCCTGGAGTCAGTCAGGAGGTGAGCCTGGAGTCAGTCAGGAGGTGAGCCTGGAGTCAGTCAGGAGGTGAGCCTGGAGTCAACCTTAACAATAAAGGTGAGCAAGTCTATTCTACTGTGTTCAGCTATATTATCATTTTCCTCCAGTCCTGTAAGGGTGTGTATAGTGTGTGCGTGTGTGTGTGTCTGTTTTGTTCCATCATGGTTTTCCAGTGGCTTGTCCCCATGCTAGCCTGCAGCGTGCTGTGGTGTAGCGTAGCTACGTGTGGAGTGTGGGGCTGTGGCATGTGGCGGGGCCAGGCACGTTTCCCCTCATAGCTGGGGCCTGATGTCAGTCTCTATATAGGGCCTGGGGGAACCAGGGGGGCAGGGGGCCGGAACAAAGCTGGGGACACTCGGTGACAAGGTGGAGGAAGGAGGAGGGGAAGGGAGAAGGAGTGGTGAGAGAGACCTCATCAGGGCCTGGGGGAACCAGGGGGGCAGGGGGCCGGAACAAAGCTGGGGACACTCGGTGACAAGGTGGAGGAAGGAGGAGGGGAAGGGAGAAGGAGCGGTGAGAGAGGCCTCATCAGAGAGAGGCAGATCAGAAAGGAAATGAGGTCTGAGTGCATCAACCTGGCTGGGAGAGCCTCAATGGATGTCAACTGTTACAAACCATTGTGCGAAACTGACAGCAATGGCACTGGATTTGCTGTAGTGGCATTTTCAATGGAAGCCTGGTTCCACCCCTCAGTAAACCACCCACTTTGTAATGACTGGTTGTAAAATGTAAAAGGCCCATAAATCAGTAATGAGAAGAAGCCGAGATATTCCACATTGGATACTGTATAGTCTGGAAGCTAGCACAATGTTATGCTCTGTTGTCATTTTGCCCTCATAGTACAGTACGGCTGCTACTCCAAGTCAATTATCAGCCTCTGATCTGTAATTATCAGCAATTATCTTCCTAACACCACAATTGTTCCCACTTCTACCCCTCCTGCCCTCATACTAGCATCCCCTTTCTGTGTTGAGGAATACCCCACTCGCTCTCCTGTGATTCCGCTAAGAGTGTTTACAGTCCTGACATATTATTAACACTCATATTAAACAGCGAGGGGTACTAACCTGTACCGACAGAGCTCTTGGAAAGCACTTCACTAACGGAAGTGAAATCACAGCTGTCTCTGCCAACCAAGTGGCACACTTCTAAACATAGCATACAGTTGAAGTCGGAAGTTTACATAGACTTAGGTTGGAGTCATAAAAACTTGTTATTCAACCACTCCACAATTTTATTGTTAACAAACTGTAGTTTTGGCAAGTCGGTTAGGACATCTACTTTGTGCATGACACAAGTCATTTTTCCAACAATTGTTTACAGACAAATTATTTCACTTATAATTCACTGTATCACAATTCCAGGGGGTCAGAGGTTAACATACACTAAGTTGACTGTGCCTTTAAACAGCTTGGACAATTCCAGAAAGTGATGTCAAGGCTTTAGAAGCTTCTGATAGGTTAATTGACATAATTTGAGTCAATTCGAGGTGTACCTGCGAATGTATTTCAAGGCCTACCTTCAAACTCAGTGTTACTTTGCTTGACATGGGAAAATCAAAAGAAACCAGCCGAGACCTCAGAAAAAAATTGTAGACCTCCACAAGTCTGGTTCATCCTTGGGAGCAATTTCCAAACACCTGAAGGTACAACGTTCATTTGTACAAACAATAGTACGCTAGTTTAACCTGTTAAGACTCTAGGGGCAGTATTTCATTTTTGGATAAAAAGACATGCCCGTTTTAAGCGCAATATTTTGTCACGAAAAGATGCTCGACTATGCTTGGAATTGATAGTTTTGGAAAGAAGACACTCTGACGTTTCCAGAACTGTAAAGATTTTCACTGTGAGTGCCATAGAACAGAATCTACAGGCAAAACCAAAATGTTTGAGTGACCAGGAAATCAACAGGATTTCTGGAGGCACGTTTTCCACGATCTCCTTATATGGCTGTGAATGCGACAGGAATGAACGGACACTTCCTATCGTTTCCCCCAGGTGTCTGCAGCATTGTGACGTATTTGTAGGCATATCATTGGAAGATTGACCATAAGAGCCTACAATTACCAAGTGTCCCGCACGGTGTCTGCGTGGAAATTGGTGCGCAAAAGTCAGGTACCAGTATTTTTCCATCCGAATCAGAGAAGAATGCACGCTTCCAGGGAAGGGATTTCAATGAAGAGATATATGACAAAACACCTTGAGGATTGATTCAAACAACGTTTTCCATGTTTCAGTCGATATTATGGAGTTAATTCGGAAAAAAGTTTGACGTTTAGGTGACTGAATTTTCGGTTAGTTTCGGTAGCCAAATGCATAGTAACAAAACGGAACGTTGTGTCCTACACAAGCATCTTTCAGGAAAAACTGGACATCTGCTATGTAACTGAGAGTCTCCTCATTGAAACATCTGAAGTTCTTCAAAGGTAAATTATTTTATTTGATCCCTTTGCTGGTTTTTGTGAATGTTGCGTGCTAAATGCTAACGCTAAATGCTAAGCTAGCTATCACCACTCTTACACAAATTATTGATTTTCTCTGGTTCTAAAGCATATTTTGAAAATCTGAGACGACAGGATTGTTAAGAAAAGGATAAGCTTGAGGATAGGCATATTTATTTCATTTAATTTGCAATTTTCAGAAATCGCTAATTTTGCGTTATGGTAATGAGCTTGAGGTTGTAGTCACGATCCCGGATCCGGGATGGGGCGGACTAAGAGGATAAACACCATGGGACCAAGCAGCCGTCATACTGCTCAGGAAGGAGACGCGTTCTGTCTCTTAGAGATGAACGTACTTTGGTGTAAAAAGTGCAAATCAATCCCAGAACAACAGCAAAGGACCTTGTGAAGATGCTGGAGGAAACAGGAACAAAAGTATCTATATCCACAGTAAAACAAGTCCTAATACGACATACCCTGAAAGGCCGCTCAGCAAGGAAGAAGCCACTGGTCAAAAGCCGCCATAAAAAAGCCAGACCACTGTTTGCAACTGCACATGGGGCCAAAGATTGTACTTTTTGGAGAAATGTCCTCTGGTCTGATGAAACAAAAATATAACTTTTTGGCCATAATGACCATCGTTATGTTTGGAGGAAAAAGGGGGAGGCTTGAAAGCTGAAGAACACCATCCCAACCGTTAAGCACGGGGGTGGCAGCATCATATTGTGGGGGTGCTTTGCTGCAGGAGGGACTGGTGCACTTCACAAAATAGATGGAATCATGAGGAAAGAAAAGTATGTGGATATATTGAAGCAACATCTCAAGGCATCAGTCAGGAAGTTAAAGCTTGGTCGCAAATGGGTCTTCCAAATGGACAATGACCCCAAGCATACTTCCAAAGTTGTGGCAAAATTGCTTAAGGACAACAAAATCAAGTTATTGGAGTGGCCATCACAAAGCCCTGACCTCAATCCTATAGAAAATCTGTGGGCAGAACTTAAAAAGCGTGTGCGAACAAGGATGCCTACAAACCTGACTCAGTTACACCAGCTCTGTAAGGAGGAATGGGCAAAAAATTGTGGGAAGCTTGTGGAAGGCTACTTGAAATAACAAACAATTTAAAGGCAATGCTACCAAATACTAATTGAGTGTATGTGTGTGATCTCTGCTACACTATATATACACAAGTGTGTGGAAAACCCTTGCAATTAGTGGATCCGGCTATTTCAGCCACACCCGTTACTGACAGGTGTATAAAATCGAGCACACAGCCATGCAATCTCCATAGACAAACATTGACATTAGAATGACCTTACTGAAGAGCTCAATGACATTCAACGTGGCACAGTCATAGAATGCCACCTTTTCAACAAGTCAGTTCGTCAAATTTCTGCCCTGCTAGAGCTGCACCGGTCAACTGCCCCGGTCAACTGTTATTGTGAAGTGGAAACCTCTAGGAGCGCGTAGTTCGTAAAAATAATCTGTCCTAAGTTGCAACACTCACTACTGAGTTACAAACTGTCCCTAGAAGCAACGTCAGCACAATAACTTTTCTTCTGGACTTTCAAGAAATGGGTTTCCATGACCACACAAGCCTAAGATCACCA
Organism: Oncorhynchus gorbuscha; assembly: GCF_021184085.1. Classification (NCBI taxonomy): domain Eukaryota; kingdom Metazoa; phylum Chordata; class Actinopteri; order Salmoniformes; family Salmonidae; genus Oncorhynchus; species Oncorhynchus gorbuscha. The sequence goes on from NC_060185.1 coordinate 31,918,375, forward strand.
TGCACAATGCCAAGCGTCGGCTTGAGTGGTGTAAAGCTCCCCGCCATTGGACTCTGGAGAAGTGGAAACATTTTCTCTGGAGTGATGAATCAGGCTTCACCATCTGGTAGTCCATTGGACAAATCTGGGTTTGGTGGATGACAGGGGAACGCTACCTGCCTGAATGTATACTGGTGGAGGAGGGATAAGGTACTGGGGCTGTTTTTCATGGTTCAGGCCCCTTAGTTCCAGTGAAGGGAAATCTTAACGCTACAGCATACAATGACATTCTAGACGATTCTGTGCTTCCAACTTTGTGGCAACAGTTTGGGGAAGGCCCTTTCCTGTTTCAGCATAACAATGCCCCCGTGCATAAAGTGAGGTCCATACAAAAATGGTTTATTGAGATTGGTGTTGAAGTACTTTACTGGACTGCACCTGAGCCCTGACCTCAATCCCATTTAACACCTTTGGGATGAATTGGAACACCAACTGCGAGCCAGGCCTAATCGCCCAACGTCAGTGCCCGACCATATTAATGCCCCTGATTTTGGAATGAGATGTTTGACAAGCAGTTGTCCACATACTTTTGGTCATGTAGTGTATCTTCTTGACTCATTTTTTCCTCTCAAACACTTATACTCTGTAACAACTTGGCTCCACTTGATGTATTGGGCCCCACTGTTTTCATAATAATATTGTTCTATTGTCTAGTCCTCCCATTCTGCTGTCTATTTTTACCACCACTCATATGAATCAGCCAAACATAACACCAGCAACCACAGGTAGAGTGTGAATGGGACTCCATGTTAACAATGACACATGGTCCTCGCCTCCCTGTGTGTGTACAGCTAGAACCAAATGGCAGATTGTGTGTGTGTGTGTGTGTGTGTGTGTGTGTGTGTGTGTGTGTGTGTGTGTGTGTGTGTGTGTGTGTGTGTGTGTGTGTGTGTGTGTGTGTGTGTGTGTGTGTGTGTGTGTGTGTGTGTGTGTGTGTGTGTGTGTGTGTGTGTGTGTGTGTGTGTGTGTGTGAGGTGATCACATGGTTTCATGCATCTCTAATCAGACAGTCCCCAGGAGAGGGGTCTAACTGCATTGAGCCACTAAGCCACATCATAAATCAGCTCTGCCCTTGGAAACGCCTGCAGGCGCAACACAAGCTAGGCTAAAATGCTAATGTACCATAGCTACTGAGTATGTAACTGTAACATTGCTTAGTTCTGTTGACATACTGTAGGGCAGAGGTGTCAAACTTATTTCACCACTGTTTTTGGAATATTTTATGCTCGCTGACTGTTTTTGTGTCTGTGATGGTCAGAGTGAAGAGACTGTATAAATGTAGGTCCATTATCATTTATACACAGCCCAACTGACAATATTTTAGAAAAAAATATAAACTACTAGAACCAAGACTTAAAAAGAACTGATGTTGGCACAAGATGGAGGGAAAGTTGGAACATAACTAGCGAAATTACAGTTAACAAAAATGTACTCTTAATCAAGTATAAACTAATGTATATTGTTTAAAAATACATGTGTAATTTTTATATAAACTGAGATCAAGTATAAACTAACGTATAGAATGTATTACACAAGAGACAAAATGAACAAATTCTACAGCACAACGGCAGTCATGTCTTAAGTGTAAAACGAACAATGACTCAATAATCCAGGCCTTCTGGGAATGCTATTAAGTCCAAAAGTTATGAGCGGAGTTAGAAAGTTGAATGTCAGAAATATTACAATGTTAATGTACTTTTAATCTGTCTGTCTGCCTATTTCAAGACATCTCATATGAGGGTGCAGTCAGATACCCATTGGGTTGGACCATAATATTCTCGATAATAAGAAAAACATATAATTAAAAGCTGGAAATCAACAAATCCTCCATCACTAACACAATGGAAATGTCAAATGCTTTATTATCTAATTGTTGAAAGTACGTGAGTGACGGACAAAAACGAAATGGTGTAGTTTGAAGACATGTGGCAGAGAGTGATACGGGTGCTGGAGATGGGGGTGTGAGCAGATGGGTCTGAGAAGGGGTTATGGAGAAGGGGGTGTGAGTAGGTGGGTCTGGGAAGGGGTTATGGAAAAGGGGTGTGAGTAGGTTGGTCTGTGCAGGGGAGATGGAGAAGGGGTGTGAGCAGATGGGTCTGAGAAGGGGTTATGGAAAAGGGGGTGTGAGTAGGTGGGTCTGGGCAGGGGTTATGGAGAAGGGGGTGTGAGCAGGTGGGTCTGAGAAGGGGTTATGGAGAAGGGGGTGTGAGCAGGTGGGTCTGAGAAGGGGTTATGGAGAAGGGGTGTGAGCAGGTGGGTCTGGGCAGCGGTTATGGAGATGGGGGTGTGAGCAGGTGGGTCTGAGAAGGGGTTATGGAGAAGGGGTGTGAGTAGGTGGGTCTGGGCAGGGGAGATGGTGATGGCGGTGTGAGCAGGTGGGTCTGAGAAGAGGTTATGGAGAAGGGGTTGTGAGTAGCTGGGTCTGGGCAGGGGTTATGGAGAAGGGGTGTGAGTAGGTGAGTCTGGGCAGGGGAGATGGAGAAGGGGTGGGTCTGGGCAGGGGAGATGGAGAAGGGGTGGGTCTGGGCAGGGGAGATGGAGAAGGGGGTGGGTCTGGGCAGGGGTTATGGAGAAGGGGTGGGTCTGGGCAGGGGAGATGGAGAAGGGGTGGGTCTGGGCAGGGGAGATGGAGAAGGGGGTGGGTCTGGGCAGGGGTTATGGAGAAGGGGGTGGGTCTGGGCAGGGGAGATGGAGAAGGGGGTGGGTCTGGGCAGGGGAGATGGAGAAGGGGGTGGGTCTGGGCAAGGGTGATGTTGTGGATGTTATCGTGCATCTCTATGTTGTTGCATGAGATGCTCCAAGAAAAAAAACATTTTTCTTTTTGTCAATTTAGTATTGTTTTACTCAAACCACCCACGCGCCACATTGAATTAGGCTATATGTTGACATCCTGATTTAGGGCAAAGGGAGTTTTTTAAATTAAATATATCTTCCGGCAACCCGCCTCACCCAATGTGATACGGACCTGCAATTTTTAGACCTTATAGCCAGAACCTCCATCAGAAGCTAGCCATCAGATGCTAACCAACTAATTAGCAACTAGCTATTTAGTCATTGTTAGCCACTGCTACCTCTAGCTCAGACACCAGCCGCTTTTACCCTGGATAATACCCGCCTGTCTGCTGGACTGTTCATTAATCACGGTTCTCCATTTGGTTTATCTGTCAACCCCAGCCTCGAACTCAGGCCCTGTGTGTAGTTAACTAACCCTCTCTGCCCATTCATTGCCATTTTACCTATTGGTGTTGTCTTAGCTGATTAGCTGTTGCTGTCTTACCCGTTGTTGTCTTAACTAGCTCTCCCAATCAACACCTGTGATCGCTTTATGCCTCGCTTTATGTCTCTCTCGAATGTCAATATGCCGTTTATACTGTTGTTTAGGGTAGTTATCTTTGTTTTCTTTTACTGTGGAGCCCCTAGCCCCACTCAACATGCCTCAGATACCTCTTTTGTCCCACCTCCCACACATGGGGTGACCTCACCTAGCATAACTAGTGCATCCAGAGATGCAACCTCTCTTATCATCACTCAATGCCTATGTTTACCTCCACTCTACCCGCACTCTACCATATCCCTGTCTGTACATCATGCCCAGAATCTATTCTACCACGACCACTGCGCCCAATGCACTAGACGACCAGCTTTGATACCCTTTAGCCATACCCTCATCCTACTCCTCCTCTGCTCCACGGGTGATGTAAAGGTTAACCCAGGCCCTGTGTGTCCCCAGGCACTCTCATTTGTTGACTTCTGTAATCGTAAAAGCCTTGGTTTCATGCATGTTAACATCAGAAGCCTCCTTCCCAATTTTGTTTTACTCACTGCTTTAGCACACTCTGCCATCCCTGATGTCCTTACCGTGTCTGAATCCTGGCTTAGGAAGGCCACCAAAAATTTGGAGATTTCCATCCCCATCTACAACATTTTCCTTCAAGATAGAACTGCCAAAGGGGAAGGAGTTGCAATCTACTGCAGAGATAGCCTGCAAAGTTCTGTCATACTTTCCAGGTCTATGCCCAAACAGTTTGAGCTTCTAATTAAAAATATTAATCTTTCCAGAAATAAGTCTCTCACTGTTTCCACCTGTTATAGACCTCTCTCAGCTCCCAGCTGTGCCCTGGACACTATATTTGAATTGATTGCCTCCCATCTATCTTCAGAGTTCGTTCTGTTAGGTGACCTAAACTGGGATATGCTTAACACCCCGGGCGTCCTAGAATCTAAACTAGATGCCCTCAATCTCACACAAATTATCAAGGAACCCACCAGGTACAACCCCAACTCCGTGAACATGGGCACACTCATAGATATTATCCTGAACAACTTGCCCTCCAAATACACCTCTGCTGTTTTCAATCAGGATCTCAGCTATCACTGCCTCATTGCCTGCGTCCTATATGGGTCCACGGTCAAACAACCACCCTTCATCACTTTCAAACACTCTCTAAAACACTTCTGCGAGCAGGCCTTTCTACTTGACCTGGCCCGGGTATCCTGGAAGGATATTGACCTCATCCCGTCAGTAGAGGATGCCTGGTTGTTTTTTAAAAGTAATTTCTTCACCATTTTAAATAAAAAGTCCCCTTTAAAAAAATGTACAACTAAGAACAGATATAGCCCTTGGTTCACTCCAGACCTGATTGCCCTCGATCAGCACAAAAACATCCTGTGGGGTACTGCACTAGCATCGAATAGTCCCTGCGATATGCAACTTTTCAGGGAAGTCAGGAACCAATACACACAGTCAGTTAGGATAGCAAAGGCTATCTTTTTCAAAAAGATATTTGCATCCTGTAGCTCTAACTCCAAAACTCCAACACTGTAAAGTCCATGGAGAATAAGAGCACCTCCTCCCAGCTGCCCACTGCACTGAGGCTAGGAAACACTGTCACAACCGATAAATCCACGATAATCAAGAATTTCAATAAGCATTTCTCTACGGCTGGCCGTGCTTTCCTCCTGGCTACCCCAACCACGGCCAACAGCTCCACAACCCCCGCAGCTACTTGCCCAAGCCTCCCCAGATTTTCCTTCACCCTTATCCAGATAGATCTTTTGCACACCAGTACTTCTACATGCACATCAACACTCCAGTGTTAATTTGCTCATTTGTAATTACTTCGCTACTTTGGCCTATTTATTACCTTACCTCCTTACTCCATTTGCACACACTGTACATACTGTAGATGTTTCTATTGTGTTATTGACTGTACCTTTGTTTATCCCATGTATAACTCTGTGGTGTTGTTTGTGTCGCACTGCTTTGCTTTATCTTGGTCAGGTCGCAGTTGTAAATGAGAACTTATCAACTGGCCTACCTGGTTAAATAAAGGGGGGGTGGGAAATCATTTTTAAAAATGACAAGGCCAGGTCCTGTCAATAAAAGAGATGCTTCCATTCCTGGTCTGACCATGAGCCATCTCTCGTCTTGTCTCCATTCTCTCCATCTCTCTCCACTGTTTGGTCCATCCCTCCCTTTCTCCATCCCTCTCCTCTCTGTTTCAATGCTCAGTCCTCATAGGAGGCTGCCTCACCCTCTCCTCTCTCTCCTCCCTTTCTCCCACATCTGGCTAGGCAGCTGTGTCTGGCTAGGGTTTAGTGAGGGAGGGGCGGGGCTGAGGGGGAGTAGGGTTGAGGGGTTGGGGGGGGGGCTATTCATTGCGAAGCCCAGTGTAAAAAAAATGGGTTTCTTGAAAAAAAAAGTGAACTGCACAAAAAGTTCAAACCAAATCCACTCAGTCTCCCTCAGCCTATCTATCAAAGTGTCTCCCTGTGCACTATTAAACTATTTTAAACAGCCCAGCCCAGCCGAGCAGGGAGAGAGGGAGACGGAGAAAGGGAGAGAGGGAGAATGGGGTACAGGGGAGAAGCCGGGGAAGGAGAGGGGAGAGTGTTAAGGTCAATGTTCTCAATATCTGATTTCTACATCTTAAATACATGAATCAATCTAACCCAGGGGCTCTTTCAATTAAAGCTGAGCAGACCAGAGTGAGGGAGGGGGAGGAGGGAGATAGGAAAAGGGGAGAGGGTTGGTATGACGTTGTTGCCAGTATCATGCCGAAGCTCTTCCTTCTGAGTTCAGTGTGATGCCCATACATTCCACATCATGGCTACTCTGTGGCTATGTCCCCAATTGCATCCTATTCCCTATATAGTGCATAAGTGGTCATAAGAAGTGTACTACGCAGGGAATAGGGTGCAATTAGGGATGCTGCTTGTGTGGTCACAGATGATGGTATCCACATCAACTCTGCTCGTGCAAGAGTCCTGTCTGTTTCCATGCCAGGGCTATAGTCAGAGGCTGCTTCCCAAATGGCACCCTATTCCCTATATAGTGCACTACTTTTGACCATAACTCTATGGGCCGTGGTCAAAAGTAGTTCACTGTATAAGGAATAAAGTGTGATTTGTGACGCACTCAGTGACTCACTTCTACAAGTGCGTCATTGTGTACGACATTCCAGGATGTCATCTGTGTTACCTTTATGCCAATCCCCTACCCCCTACCCCCTACCCCCTACCCCCTACCCCCTACCCCCTCCCTCCCTGCCGTCTTTTGTTTCTCCTGACCCTGTGTGCCAGTTCCTCTGTACTCCAACTGTGTGCATGACCCCTCAGGGTTCATATGGGGACAGAGGCCTCTCTAAGGGAGAGGGCACACTCTTTATGCTTGCCGTCAACTATCTCAAGTGAGCTTCAGAATATGGGAAGTTACCGTGACTATGGGATAAGCTCCCCTTTCAGGTTCTTGCAATTCCTTCCAACTCATTTGATGGCCATTTTCACTGTCTGAGGAGCTAAACAAACACTCAACACAAACACTGAGTTGGGAAGGTGAGGGAGCAGTGAGAGAGATGGGAGGAGAGAGAGATGCGAGAGAGAAAGAGAGAGAGAGAGTGAGAGGGAGAGTGAGTGTGTGAGAGCGATTGTGAGAGAGAGAGAGAGAGAGAGAGAGAGAGAGAGAGAGAGAGAGAGAGAGAGAGAGAGAGAGAGAGAGAGAGAGAGAGAGAGAGAGAGAGAGAGAGAGAGAGAGAGAGAGAGAGAGAGAGAGGGACAGGCCAATACAGTGAGAGAGTAGGAAGTGAGAGCAGGGAAAAAGCCAGAAGGATGGAGGGGTGTGTGTGTGTGTGTGTGTGTGTGTGTGTGTGTGTGTTGGCTGTGGGGGAAGGTGAACCCGGGCTACTCTCAGTACAGGAAGTCCCTGATTAGTGCTAACGAGAATTGCAGGCCATATTAATGCAGCCACACACCTCTCACTCCCTCCCTCCTGCCATCTGCAGCCCCAGCACTCTCTGGCAGACATCATAAACCCACTGCAAAGCCCCGAGACACACCAGAGCACTGACGGGGGGACAGGGTGGGGGGGCTGCCACGCAATCACTGCTCCTCTCTGTGGGACACTGGCCAATAGAGTAACACACAGGGACATAAACACCAGAACCTATACAAGGACACACACACACTGGCAAAATAGCACAGCATCAAGTACACAGAGCAAACATTTACACACCTACACACACAGATTACTGATCAATACACACGCACAATTATGCACACCAGCGCATAGACTCCCATACGCTTGTAATTGTCATATTAACTCAACAGACTTAATTTGCATATGATGGAGAGATGGAGGGAGGGAGTTATAGAGGGATGGAGAGATGGGGGAGGGAGTTATAGAGGGATGGAGAAATGGAGGGAGGGACTTATAGAGGGATGGAGAGATGGAGGGAGGGAGTTATAGAGGGATGGAGAGATGGGGGAGGGAGTTATAGAGGGATGGAGAGATGGGGGAGGGAGTTATAGAGGGATGGAGAAATGGAGGGAGGGACTTATAGAGGGATGGAGAGATGGAGGGAGGGAGTTATAGAGGGATGGAGAGATGGAGGGAGGGAGTTATAGGGGATGGAGAGATGGAGGGAGGGAGTTATAGAGGGATGGAGAGATGGGGGGAGGGAGTTATAGAGGGATGGAGAAATGGAGGGAGGGACTTATAGAGGGATGGAGAGATGGAGGGAAGATGTTATAGAGGGATGGAGAGATGGAGGGAGGATGTTATAGGGGGATGGAGAGATGGAGGGAGGGTGTTATAGATGGATGGAGAGATGGAGGGAGGATGTTATAGAGGGATGGAGAGATGGCGGGAGGGTGTTATAGAGGGATGGAGAGATGGAGGGAGGGAGTTATAGAGGGATGGAGAGATGGAGGGAGGGAGTTATAGAGGGATGGAGAGATGGAGGGAGGGACTTATAGAGGGATGGAGAAATGGAGGGAGGGACTTATAGAGGGATGGAGAGATGGAGGGAGGGACTTATAGAGGGATGGAGAGATGGAGGGAGGGTGTTATAGAGGGATGGAGAGATGGAGGGAGGGACTTATAGAGGGATGGAGAGATGGAGGGAGGGAGTTATAGAGGGATGGAGAGATGGAGGGAGGGTGTTATAGAGGGATGGAGAGATGGAGGGAGGGACTTATAGAGGGATGGAGAGATGGAGGGAGGGAGTTATAGAGGGATGGAGAGATGGAGGGAGGGTGTTATAGAGGGATGGAGAGATGGAGGGAGGGACTTATAGAGGGATAGAGATATGGAGGGAGGGACTTATAGAGGGATGGAGAGATGGAGGGAGGGAGTTATAGAGGGATGGAGAGATGGAGGGAGGGAGTTATAGAGGGATGGAGAGATGGAGGGAGGGTGTTATAGAGGGATGGAGAGATGGAGGGAAGATGTTATAGAGGTATGGAGAGATGGAGGGAGGATGTTATAGGGGGATGAGAGATGGAGGGAGGGTGTTATAGATGGATGGAGAGATGGAGGGAGGATGTTATAGAGGGATGGAGAGATGGAGGGAGGGTGTTATAGAGGGATGGAGAGATGGAGGGAGGGACTTATAGAGGGATGGAGGGATGGAGGGAGGGACTTATATAGGGATGGAGAGAGGGACTTATAGAGGGATGGAGAGATGGAGGGAGTGAGTTATAGAGGGATGGAGAGATGGAGGGAGGGAGTTATAGAGGGATGGAGAGATGGAGGGAAGGAGTTATAGAGGGATGGAGAGATGGAGGGAGGGACTTATAGAGGGATGGAGAGATGGAGGGAGGGTGTTATAGAGGGATGGAGAGATGGAGGGAGGGACTTATAGAGGGATGGAGAGATGGAGGGAAGGACTTATAGAGGGATGGAGAGATGGAGGGAGGGACTTATAGAGGGATGGAGAGAGGGACTTATAGAGGGATGGAGAGATGGAGGGAGGGAGTTATAGATGGATGGAGAGATGGAGGGAGGGAGTTATAGAGGGATGGAGAGATGGAGGGAGGGAGTTATAGAGGGATGGAGAGATGGAGGGAGGGACTTATAGAGGGATGGAGAGATGGTGGGAGGGAAGAGATGGAAAAAAGGTTATTAACTGTTCTTCCAGATGGACAGGCAGGGCATTCTCACATTGAGACGTGGATACCCTCTCTCTCATTCTCCTGCCTTTCCTCTCTCCCTCTCTCTCTCTCTCTCTCTCTCTCTAACCCCCCCCCCTCCCGTTAACATGTGTTTCACATTCAAAGCGGAGATGTGCAAACCAACGGCCAACTGTGTTCCAAGACTGGCAGGCCTCTTTCTGCGGCCTCAAGGATATGAACTTATGGAACACTATTGTGTGTGAGAAAGAGAGAGAAAGTATGTGTGTGTGTGTGTGTGTGTGTGTGTGTGTGTGTGTGTGTGTGTGTGTGTGTGTGTGTGTGTGTGTGTGTGTGTGTGTGTGTGTGTGTGTGTGTGTGTGTGTGTGTGTGTGTGTGTGTGTGTGTGTGTACTGTTAAACAGAATAATGTACTGTTAAACAGAGAGAATGTACTGTAAAACAGAGAGAATGTACTGTAAAACAGAGAGAATGTACTGTAAAACAGAGAGAATGTACTGTAAAACAGAATAATGTACTGTTAAACAGAGAGAATGTACTGTAAAACAGAGAGAATGTACTGTAAAACAGAGAGAATGTACTGTAAAACAGAGAGAATGTACTGTAAAACAGAGAGAATGTACTGTTAAACAGAATAATGTACTGTAAAACAGAGGCTGGGAGCAACAGAATAATGTACTGTAAAACAGAGAGAATGTACTGTAAAACAGAGGAAGGGTGTTGTAAGGCAATGAGTCACAGAGGTGGTAGTACCTTGATTTTGATTGAGATGATTGGGCCTTAAAAATGGTCAATTGTCAATTGTCTGCTACCGCACGGCAAGCGATACCGGAGCGCCAAGTCTAGGTCCAAGAGGCTTCTTAACAGCTTCTACCCCCAAGCCGTAAGACTCCTGAACAAGCATCTAATCAAATGGCTACTCAGACTATTTGCATTGCTCCCCCATTGTTATCATCTATGCACAGTCACTTTAATAACTCTACTTACATGTACATATTACCTCAACTAACCGGTGCCCCCGCACATTGACTCTGTACCGGTACCCTCCTGTAATTAGCCTCACTATTGTTATTATATTGTTGCTCTTTAATTACTTGTTACTTTTATTTATTATTCTTATCCGTATTTTTTTAAATTGCATTATTGTTTCGTAAGTAAGCATTTCACGTGTTGTATTCGGCACATCTTTAATTGTTTTAATTAACTAGGGAAGTCATTAAATAAAAATGTCTTATTTACAATGACGGCCTACGACGACGCTGGGCCAATTGTGTGCCGCCATATGAAACTCCTAATCACGGCCAGATGTGATAAATATGACTAATAAAATGTGATTTGATTTGATTCATAACATAAACTCAAACAGTGGGAGTGTACAGTGGGAGTGTACAGTGGGAGTGTGCAGTGGGAGTGTGCAGTGGGAGTGTACAGTGGGAGTGTGCAGTGGGGGTGTACAGTGGGAGTGTACAGTGGGAGTGTGCAGTGGGGGTGTACAGTGGGAGTGTACAGTGGGAGTGTGCAGTGGGAGTGTACAGTGGGAGTGTACAGTGGGAGTGTGCAGTGGGGGTGTACAGTGGGAGTGTACAGTGGGAGTGTACTGTGGGAGTGTACAGTGGGAGTGTACAGTGGGAGTGTGCAGTGGGAGTGTGCAGTGGGAGTGTACAGTGGGAGTGTACAGTGGGAGTGTGCAGTGGGAGTGTACAGTGGGAGTGTACAGTGGGAGTGTGCAGTGGGAGTGTACAGTGGGAGTGTACAGTGGGAGTGTGTCTCCACATGTACATTATGTTGTTATTTACATTTATTTCACCTTTATTTAACCAGGTAGGCTAGTTGAGAACAAGTTCTCATTTACAACTGCGACCTGGCCAAGATAAAGCAAAGCAGTGCGACACAAACAACACAGAGTTACACATGGGAAAAACTAAATGTACAGTCAACAACACAATAGACAAATCTATATACAGTGTGTGCAAATGTAGTAAGATTAGGGAGGTAAGGCAATAAATAGGCCATAGAGGCAAAATAATTACAAATTTAGCTATTAAACACTGGAGTGATAGATGTGCAGAAGATGAATGTGCAAGTAGAGGTACTGGGGTGCAAAGGAGCAAAAATAAATAAATAAGAATATGGGGATGAGGTAGTTGGGTGGGCTATACAGATGGGCTGTGTACAGGTGCAATAATTGGTAAGCTGCTCTGACAGCTGACGCTTAAAGTTGGTGAGGGAGATATAAGTCTCCAGCTTCAGTGATTTATGTCATTTGTTCCAGTCATTGGCAGCAGAGAACTGAAAGGAAAGGCAGCCAAAGGAGGAGTTGGCTTTGGGGATGACCAGTGAAATATACCTGCTGGAGCGCGTGTAGCTGGTGGGTGCTGCTATGGTGACCAGTCAGCTGAGATAAGGCTGGGCTTTACCTAGCAAAGACTTATAGATGACCTGGAGCCAGTGGGTTTGGTGACGAATAATAAGCGAGGGCCAGCCAATGAGAGCATACAGGTCGCAGTGGTGGGTAGTATATGGGGCTTTGGTGACAAAACGGATGGCACTGTGATAGACAGCAAATTGGATGCAGTCTGAGTAGAGTGTTGGAGGCTATTTTGTAAATGACATCGCCGAAGTCAAGGATCGGTAGAATAGTCAGTTCTAAGAGGGTATGTTTGGTATGTTTGAAGGTTGCTTTGTTGTGAAATAGGAAGCAGATTCTCAATTTAATTTTGGATTGGAGATACTTAATGTGAGTCTTGAAGGAGAGTTTACAGTCTAACCAGACACCTTGGTGTTGTAGTTGTCCACATATTCTAAGTCAGAACCGTCCAGAGTAGTGATGCTAGTTGGGTGGGCGGGTGCGGGCGGTTGAAGAGCATGCATTTAGTTTTATTAGCATTTAAAAGCAGTTGGAGGCCACGGAATAAGTGTAGTATGTCATTGATGCTCGTCTGGAGGTTAGTTAACACAGTGTCCAAAGAAGGGCCAGAAGTACACAGAATGGTGTCGTCTGCATAGAGGTGGATCAGAGAATCACCAGCAGCAAGAGCGACATCATTGATGTATACAGAGAAAAGAGTCGACCCGAGAATTGAACCCTGTGGCACCCCCATAGAGACTGCCAGAGGTCCGGAAAACAGGCTCTCCAATTTGACATGTGTGTCTTTGCGTCTGTGCGGTGTGTGTGTGTTAGAAAGACATAGAGAGAAGGGGTCTCTAGTTTACCCAGCTGGGAGACTGTAGCAAGCCCCACACAGCGTTGTGATGTCACCCCGACTCTCGCACCCTCTCCTACCCTATCATAACCCACCAACTCCCCTGCTTCCTGTCCCTGGTGCGTCCCTGAGTGATGTCACAGGCCAGCTGGGGATGTCATGTCCCCTCTCTCCCCATTCTCTCAACCCGACTTCAATCACTGACGTCCCAATTGGGACCATCTATGAAGCACGTACCAGACACAGCCAGACAGAGAGACACAGGGACAGATGGAAGCAGAGACAGACAGACAGACGACACAGGCACTTAACACACACAGATGTTTGCAAGAACACACACAAACACACAACCGTATAACTTCCCAAATATGAATAGTATAAATAAGGAACTTACTTATTTATCCTAACATTATATAACCATAAAATTGAGGCTGTAAATAAAAGCTCTATAAATGAAACATCAGTGGTGTCATAATACCGTAACACAATATAATCACTTTATTGGTTCATGTAATTCAGTAGTGTCTGTGCAGTTTACAAGAGAGGAAAAAGAAAACCTGTCCTGGGAGAACAGCTAGCAAACAAAGTCACATGATGACTGTGGACATGAAGCACTTTTTGATACAGTCTTTAAAATGCCCTGGGTATTGGGAGGAAATGACTGACAGATTTCTAAGTGGACGGGCCATAAAGAGCACTGAAGTGCACTCAACCCCCCTCTGGCCGCTGTTGACTAATGAGATATTTGTTAAGTCTTGTTGGTTGGGCAGGAACGGTGAAAAGTCAGTCAGACATCCCCTACATGTATAATACCAGTATACATGTATACCCAACAGTTTTCCTTTGAGTGGAGCGTTATTGGGGCTGACACATTATTTCAACTCATTAAGGTTGAGTGGCGGTGAACTCCCCACAGCTGTAACACTGCTACTCTCTCTGGGCAGGCGCTTGACCTATGAACATACACTTAACATTATACACAAATGCATTCTCCACTTCAGTCATTAACACAATCACTGTTGAATATTCACTCACTCACTCACTCACTCACTCACTCACTCACTCACTCACTCACTCACTCACTCACTCACTCACTCACTCACTCACTCACTCACTCACTCACTCACTCACTCACTCACTCACTCACTCACTCACTCACTCACTCACCCCCTCACTCTTTCACTCACTCAATAAGAAAACATTCATCCATACACTGTATAAATACAATGCACTCATTCATCTTATTTCATTTACAGGACCCATTCACAACAGTCATTCTCTTCAGTTTACATCATTCTCTTGTAATAGCCCACTGTACTATTCCGTACAATAATGTTTAGTTAAGAGAGAGAGAGAGAGAGACAGAGAGAGAGTCAGTAAGAGGAAGAGAGGCGAGAGAGAAAGCAAGAGAGGTAGAGAAAGAGAGAGAGAGACAGAGAGAGAGTCAGTAAGAGGAAGAGAGGCGAGAGAGAAAGAAAGACAGAGAGAGAGCGAGAGAGAGAGAGAGAGAGAGAGAGAAAGAGAGAGACAGGCGGACAGAGAGAGAGAGGGACAGAGAGAGATACAGAGAGAGAGATAGAGAGCGGGAGAGCGAGAGAGAAAGGGAGCAAGAGGCAGAGAAGCAGAGAGTCAGAGCAAGACAGAGTGAGGAGAGAGAGAGAGGTCTTTGCCCCCCACCCACACACTGTGTTACGTGCAGGACACCAGGACCCCCCTGGTGGAAATTGAACACCATGATCTCTCTCCCCATAGGCATCTCCTCTACCCTCTACCCTGTCCCCTGAACCCACCCTGTCCCCTGCTGGCCACTGTCCTTACCTAAACATACACAGGAACACACACACTGCAACACTTTCTCACACACCCACGGCCACCACCCACGCACACTGTACAAACATTCTGGGAACTCTTACATTGGATTATGTTTCACCAACACACACATGCATTCGTGCACACACACACACACACTCAGAGAACTAGTCCTTTCAAAAACAGACACATCCTTTCACTTTCTTTGATGAAGGAGGAAATGCACACACTAAACACACAAACCTACCAGATCCCAAATCCCTGTTACTTTAGGATTTTCCTTTAGCCATAATTGCGACTTTAAGAACCTGACGTATCAAGTGGCTCCTCCTTTCTCTCTCTCTCATTTCGAAGGGCTTTATTGGGAAACATTTGTTAACATTCCCAAAGCAAGTGAAATAGATCATAAACAACATTTTTACAGTAAACATTACACTCACAAAAGTTCCAAAATGATAAAGACATTTCAAATGTCCTATTATGTGGAAATACTTAAAGTACAAAAGGGAAAATAAATAAAACATACAGCAGCTTGTGAAAGTATTCACCCCCCTTGGCATTTTTCCTATTTTGTTGACTTGCAACCTGGAATTAAAATAGATTTTTGGGGGGTTTGTATTATTTGATTTACACAACATGCCTACCACGTTGAAGATCCACATTTTTTGTGTGTGAAACAAACAATTTTTAAAAACTGAAAACTTGAGTGCTGCATAACTATTCACCCCCCAAAGTCAACACTTTGTAGAGTCAGTCTATTGGGGTATGTCTCTATAAGCTTGGCACAGCTAGCCACTGGGATTTTTGCCCCTCATACCACAGATTCTCAATTGGATTGAGGTATGGGCTTTGACTAGGCCATTCCAAGACATTTAAATATTTCCCCTTTTACCATTCGAGTGTTGCTTTAGCAGTATGCTTAGGTTCATTGTCCTGCTGGAAGGTGAACCTCCGTCCCAGTCTCAAATCTCTGGAAGACTGAAACAGGTTTCCCTCAAGAATGTCCCTGTATTTAGCGCCATCCATCATTCCTTCAATTCTGGCCAGTTTGTGAGTTTTGGTGGGCGGCCCTTTCTTGGCAGGTTTGTTGTGGTGCCATATTCTTTACATTTTTAATAATGGAGTTAATGGTGCTCCATGGGATGTTTTTTTTTTTATAACCCAACCCTGATCTGTACTTCTCCACAACTTTGTCCCTGACCTGTTTGGAGAGCTCCCTGGTCTTCATGGTGTTGCTTGTTTGGTGGTGCCCCTTGCTTAGCAGTGTTGCAGACTCTGGGGCCTTTCAGAACAAGTGTATATATACTGAGATATATATATACACTGAACAGGTGTATATATACTCAGTATATATACTGAGAAGTGACAGATCATGTGACACTTAAATAAAGTACACCTGTGTGCAATCTAACTAATTATGTGACCTCTGAAGGTAATTGGTTGCACCAGATCATATTTAGGGGCTTCATAGCAAAGGGGGTGAATACACCACTTTTCAGTTTTTTCATTTATTTTTTCCATTTCACTTCACAAATTTAAACGATTTTGTGTATGGCCATTACATTAAATCCAAATAAAAGATTACAGGTAGTAATGCAACAAAATAGGAAAAACGCCAAGGGGGATGAATACTTTTGCAAGGCACTGTAAATATGAGTTGTATTTACAATGTCTCTCTCTCTCTTTCTCTTTCTCTCTCTCAGCTCAGGCCCTACCTGATTGTCTACTTGTTTTCCCTGGCGGCACTCTGCTTCCGTTCCCAGGCCGGGAGGTGGGAGGAGGTGGGAGAGAGGAGGGAGGTTGGAAGAGGAGAGGAGGTGGGAGTGCGGCCCACCACACATACTTTCCACCCCTGGGCTGGTGCGGTGGAGGGCTGGGGACCAGCAGCAAAGCAGAGGCTCCCCCTATGCACTCAGGCCCTGCAGGAAACACTTCAACTCTGTTACCATCCGCTCAGACCACAGCACACCACTGGGCTGGGGAGAGGGGAGAGAGGGAGAGAGAGGGAGATAGAGAGGAGAAGGGCAAAATGGAAAGGGGTGAGGGGGGAGAGAGGGGCGAGGGAGGGGAGAGGAGAGGTGGGAGAGTGCAGGATAGGGGGTTGGGCAGAAGAGAGAGGGGGTTAGGGCAGAGAGGAGAGGAGAGGAGAGGAGAGGAGAGGAGAGGAGAGGAGAGGAGAGGAGAGGAGAGGAGAGGAGAGGAGAGGAGAGGAGAGGAGAGGAGAGGAGAGGAGAGGAGAGGAGAGGAGAGGAGAGGAGAGGAGAGGAGAGCAGAGCAGAGCAGAGGAGAGGAGAGAGAGGAGAGAGAGGAGAGAGAGAAGAGAGGAGAGAAGTGGGAGAGAGTCTGGTGTATGCCATCACAAGTTGATGACATCTTCAAATAGTGGAATTAAGGCCAGTAGGTTCTTAAGCCCAAACGTTATTCACTTCAGTTTACATAATTATCTTGTATTAGCTCACTGCAGTAAATGAAATCTTGCTATCAAATCTTGCTAGAATTGTGTCGCAATCAATGCAGTTCAATTCAATGGGGATTTATTGGTATGGCATTAAGTAGCCCTGTATCTCAATGATATGTGTTGACATGGCAAATTATGCAACAAACAAGTGCCTTTCCACATACTTTACTCCACAGGTGATTCCTCAATCCATACAATAAACTACTTTTCTTCATGTAGTGCACCTGATGTGTTGCTGTACTACATGAAATGCCTCGTCATCAGATAGCGCCGAGAAGGGGTTTCTAGTTGTTTCAGTGTAAGCATCTTTCTGGGTAAACATTGCTGCAGTAATTATAATAAATGACCCTCATTAAGTGGTAATGGTTGTAATGACTTGACCCCCAGTCCTGCCCCTGGTGGAACACGGCATTCTTCAATCACACAGTGACAGTACACACACGGTCTCCTTCAGCACTGCCATCTACCCACCGCTCACAGCAGCCTGTGAAACTAGTCTTCTAGTCATTTGTAAACAGAATAAGACTGTTTTTTTGTTCTACATTGAATTGTCTCTGGGGGTTTCCTTCTGCCTTGGCAATGTATCATACTGTCATACTGCTAAGCTACATTCAAAATGTCAACATATTCCCTACATAGTGCACTACTTTTGACCAGGGCCCGTGGTTATGGTCAAAAGTAATGCACCAAAAAGGAAATAGGGTGCCATTTGGGACCCAGGCCTAGAGTCTGGTGTAGACACGGAGCTGAACCCAGGCCTAGAGTCTGGTGTAGACACAGAGCTGAACCCAGACCTAGAGTCTGGTGTAGACACGGAGCTAAACCCAGACCTAGAGTCTGGTGTAGACTGAACCCAGACCTAGAGTCTAAACCCAGACCTAGAGTCTGGTGTAGACACAGAGCTGAACCCAGACCTAGAGTCTGGTGTAGACACGGAGCTGAACCCAGACCTAGAGTCTGGTGTAGACACAGAGCTGAACCCAGACCTAGAGTCTGGTGTAGACACGGAGCTGAACCCAGACCTAGAGTCTGGTGTAGACACGGAGCTGAACCCAGACCTAGAGTCTGGTGTAGACACGGAGCTGAACCCAGGCCTAGAGTCTGGTGTAGACACGGAGCTGAACCCAGGCCTAGAGTCTGGTGTAGACACGGAGATGAACCCAGACCTAGAGTCTGGTGTAGACACGGAGCTGAACCCAGGCAATGGTGGTGTGTATGATATATGGGGCTGATGGTAGGTCAGTGATGTTTTATATGAACTAAGTGCTATAGTAATCCACCCAGATCACATAATGGTAGCCATGGTAATCATCTGCGGAGAGCTTGAGCTGTACTCCTTATACCACCACCAAGCTCTAAACCATCTGTACAGGTCAATAAAAAGACATGGAAGGATCTGTGTTATTAGCCATTAGGAATTCTTTGACTTAGCCATGCTCTGGGTACAACCCAACAAACGACATCGAGAAAGCAGATTTGGACAACTGTGCTTGGAATCATGTTGAGTGGTTTAGTTTGGAAGACAGCTCAGACATAGTGTATTTAGCAGACATGGTTAAAAGCATGAGTGATATGGGTCAATTACAACAAACATCACTCAGGAATGATCTCATGTTTCTTTGACTTCAGATCAACCAAAAGGAACAAAACAATGTCTGTAATTCATGGCAATGTGAACACATATCATTGAGATACAGGCCTACTTCTTAATGCCATACCAAAAAATACCCATTCAATTGATTTGACTGTGACTAAATACTAGCAAGGTTTCATTTACTGCAGTGGGCTAAATCAAGGTCACACAGAGTGTTAATTTGAAAACAAATGTATACACCTCACACACATGGTTATGGACTTGAAAAAAGAAGACACCTGTAGCATGTCAGATAAACTAAAAAGAAACGTCCTGTCACTGTCAACTGCGTTTATTTTCAGCAAACTTAACATGTGTAAATATTTGTATGAACATAACAAGATTCAACAACTGAGACATAAACTGAACAAGTTCCACAGACATGTGACTAACAGAAATGGAATAATGTGTCCCTGAACAAAGGGGGGTCAAAATCAAAAGTAAGTCAGTATCTGGTGTGGGTACCAGCTGCATTAAGTACTGCAGTGCATCTCCTCCTCATGGACTGCACCAGATTTGCCAGTTCTTGCTGTGAGATGTTACCCCACTCTTCCACCAAGGCACCTGCAAGTTCCCAGACATTTCTGGGGGGAATGGCCCTAGCCCTCACCCTCCGATCCAACAGGTCCCAGACGTGCTCAAAGGGATTGAGATCCGGGCTCTTTGCTAGCCTGCAGGAAGGGTACCACATGAGGGAGGAGGATGTCTCCCCTGTAACGCAGCGTTGAGATTGCCTGCAATGACAACAAGCTCAGTCCGATGATGCTGTGACACACCGCCCCAGACCATGACGGACCCTCCACCTCCAAATCGATCCTACTCCAGAGTACAGGCCTCGGTGTAACGCTCATTCCTTCGACGATAAACGAGAATCCAACCATCACCCTGGTGAGACAAAACCGCGACTCGTCAGTGAAAAGCACTTTTTGCCGGTCCTGTCTGGTCCAGCAGCGACGGTGGGTTTGTGCCCAAAGGCGACGTTGTTGCTGGTGATGTCTGGTGAGGACCTGCCTTACAACAGGCCTACAAGCCCTCAGTCCAGCCTCTATCAGCCTATTGTAGACAGTCTGAGCACTGATGGAGGGATTGTGCGTTCCTGGTGTAACTCGGGCAGTTGTTGTTGCCATCCCGTACCTGTCCCGCAGGTGTGATGTTCGGATGTACCAATCCTGTGCAGGTGTTGTTACACGTGGTCTGCCACTGTAAGGACAATCACCTGTCCGCCCTGTCTCCCTGTAGCGCCGTCTTAGGCGTCTCACAGTATGGACATTGCGATTTATTGCCCTGGCCACATCTGCAGTCCTCGCCTCCGTGCAGCATGCCTAAGGTATGTTCACGGAGGTGAGCATTGACCCTGGGCATATTTATTTTGGTGTTTTTCAGAGTCAGTAGAAAGGCCTCATTAGTGTCCTAAGTTTTCATAACTGTGACCTTAATTGCGTACCGTCTGTAAGCTGTTAGTGTCTTAACGACCGTTCCAAAGGTGCATGTTCATTAATTGTTTATGGTTCATTGAAGCATGGGAAATAGTGTTTAAACCCTTTACAATGAAGATCTGTGAAGTTATTTGAATTGTTACGAATTATCTTTGAAAGACAGGGTCCTGAAAAAGGGACGTTTCTTTTTTTGCTGAGTTTGTATCGCAGAGTTGAAATGTATTCAATTTTGAGCTTGCATCTCAATATTACAATTGACATCCATCATAGAAGACTGAAATATAACAATACTGTATGACATAGAAACAACAGATATTTGGCGTAAAAATACATAAATTGTGTAGAATATGATATAACATTCCACCCATGAGGTCACTAGGTCATTTGACTGCAGGAAATTATTGTCAGTTAGCTTCAGATGAAGTTGACTCTGAGGTGAAATGACACTATAGTATGAGGTCATTTCAAGATGATCTGAGAACGATCACTACCATTGGTCCATTGAGAGTAGTGCTGAGCATGAGTGAAATGGCAGAGAGATGCAGGTATGAGTAATTAAATTATTAGTAGTGAGTGTCTGATACTGAGAATACAACAATATTCCACCCACTCTTCACCCTTTGAACATACATTGGGGCAAAAAAGTATTTAGTCAGCCAATTGTGCAAGTTCTCCCACTTAAAAAGACGAGAGAGGCCTGACATTTTCATCATAGTACACTTCAACTATGACAGACAAGATGAGAAGAAGAAAAATCCAGAAAGTCACATTGTAGGATTTTTAATGAATTTATTTGTAAATTATGGTGGAAAATAAGTATTTGGTCAATAATAAAAGTTTCTCTCAATACTTTGATATATACCCTTGGTGTAACGGCGTTCGTCTGTTGAAAGAAGAGAGTCGGACCGAAATGCAGCGTGTAGGTTAATCATGACTTTAATGAAATTAATCGCGGTACATGAAATAACTAAATACTAAATACAAAAACAACAGAACGGAACGTGAAACTAATTACAGCCTATCTGGTGACTACAACACAGAGACAGGAACAAACACCCACGAAATACAAAGCGAACTCAGGCTGCCTAAATACGGTTCCCAATCAGAGACAACGAAAAGCACCTGACTCTAATTGAGAATCGCCTCAGGCAGCCAAGCCTATACCACACCCCTAATCAGCCGCGATCCCAAATAATACAAACCCAAATACGAATACAACATAAAAACCCATGTCACACCCTGGCCTACCCAAACATATAACAAAACCACAAAATACAATGACCAAGGCGTGACACTTGGTTGGCAATGACAGAGGTCAAACGTTTTCTGTAAGTCTTCACAAGGTTTTCACACACTTATATTAACTCATTTACCATCTGGTATTTTGGCCCATTCCTCCATGCAGATCTCCTCTAGAGCAGTGATGTTTTGGGGCTGGGCAACACAGACTTTCAACTCCCTCCAAAGATTTTCTATGGGGTTGAGATCTGGAGACTGGCTAGGCCACTCCAGGACCTTGAAATGCTTCTTACGAAGCCACTCCTTCGTTGCCCGGGTTGTGTGTTTGGGATCATTGTCATGCTGAAAGACCCAGCCACGTTTCATCTTCAATGCCCTTGCTGATGGAAGGAGGTTTTCACTCAAAATCTCACGATACATGGCCCCATTCTTTCCTTTACACGGATCAGTCATCCTGGTCCCTTTGCAGAAAAACAGCCCAAAAGCATGATGTTTCCACCTCCATGCTTCACAGTAGGTATGGTGTTCTTTCGATGCAACTCAGCATTCTTTGTCCTCCAAACACGACAAGTTTAGTTTTTACCAAAAAGTTCTATTTTGGTTTCATCTGATCATATGACATTCTCCCAATCTTCTTCTGGATCATCCAAATGCTCTCTAGCAAACTTCAGACGAACCTGGACATGTACTGGCTTAAGCAAGGGGACACGTCTGGCACTGCAGGATTTGAGTCCCTGGCGGCGTAGTGTGTTACTGATGGTATGCTTTGTTACTTTGGTCCCAGCTCTCTGCAGGTCATTCACTAGGTCACCCCGTGTGGTTCTGGGATTTTTGCTCACCGTTGTTGTGATCATTTTGACCCCACGGGGTGAGATCTTGCGTGGAGCCCCAGATCAAGGGAGATTATCAGTGGTCTTGTATGTCTTCCATTTCCTAATAATTGCTCCCACAGTTGATTTCCTCAAACCAAACTGCTTACCTATTGCAGATTCAGTCTTCCCAGCCTGGTGCAGGTCTACAATTTTGTTTCTGGTGTCCTTTGACAGCGCTTTGGTCTTTGCCATAGTGGAGTTTGGAGTGTGACTGTTTGAGGTTGTGGACAGGTGTCTTTTATACTGATAACAAGTTCAAACAGGTGCCATTAATACAGGTAACGAGTGGAGGACAGAGGAGCCTCTTAAAGAAGAGGTTACAGGTCTGTGAGAGCCAGAAATCTTGCTTGTTTGCAGGTGACCAAATACTTATTTTCCACCATAATTTGCAAATAAATTCAAAAATCCTATAATGTGACTTTCTGGATTTTATTCCCTCATTTTGTATGTCATAGTTAAAGTGTACCTTTCATGAAAATTACAGGCCTCTCTCATCTTTTTAAGTGGGAGAACTTGCAAAATTGGTGGCTGACTAAATACTTTTTTGCCCCACTATAAATCATATGCAACATTTATTGGAAAAACGCCCATTAGGGGTTTAGGGGGTATATGTACTGGCCAGAAATGGTACTAATACAAGGAATGTTGATGTAGTTTCTGTGTGATGATCCAGTAAAGTGGAGTTTCCCCATACTACAGATCCTTCCATTTATTTTTGGCCATGACTTTCTCCTGAACACATTACCAGACCAGGAAAATCTCTAGGCAACCCAGAGCCCAGAGGTTTTCCTAGTCAGGTCACAAGGTTTGGAAACACTCCTGTCCCTAATTACTGCCAGTATGAGTGTGTTAATCCTGATTGAATTACAGTGTAAACAGAGTGTAGGCGGTCTCCTCCTCAGTAAGACAGAATCTTCTCTGTACCAGGCATTCAGAACAGGAAGTTGCCAGCCTCTCTGAGATTAAGTCTGTTTCCTCTCTATGCAGTGACCTCCCATCGACTCGCTGACCCTGTGACCTTCCTCCAGATACGCCATGAATGGCACACCACCAGCAGATGCAGACAGGCGTATGACAAACACACACATTAACACACAGTACCCACGAACACACACACACCACACCACTTAACCACTAAACCACACTATACATTCTCCTTGTGCCTTTCTCAAAATGACACTTAAATTCAATTCAAAAACAATATGGGCTTTTCTGGCTCTGTGTTGGAATGCTGAAGCATTCAACAGACACAACATGGCCATGAATTAATATGTCAATATAGTGTATCCATACACAGTGCTGCTCCAAGCTCCCCATGCCTCTCAAACAAATTGTAGCAGTCATTTTCCTCTCTCGCTAGGTTTTACGAGCAGTAATGTGAAGCACCTGTAGTCACACAGGGGCCAGACGAGTGCTGCAGGAGTCTGTCTGTGACCCTGCTCCAGCTTGCCAGGACACAAACACACACACACACACACACACACACACACACACACACACACACACACACACACACACACACACACACACACACACACACACACACACACACACACACACACACACACACACACACACACACACACACACACACACACACACACACACACACACACACACACACACACACACACACACACACAGTGGCAGGTTGGATGGATGTCTTTCTTGATACACACAGGGGAAACTGTTGAACCTGAAAAACCCAGCAGCATTGCAGTTCTTGACACACTCAAACGGGTGCGCCTGGCACCTACTACCATACCCCATTCAAATATTTTGTTTTGCCCATTCACCCTGTGAATGGCACACATATACAATTCATGTCTTAAAAATCCTTCTTTAACCTGTCTCCTCCCCTTCATCTACGCCGATTGAAGTGGATTTGACAGATGACATCAATAAGGGATCATAGCTTTCACCAGGATTCACCTGGTCAGTCTATGCCATGGAAAAAGCAGGTGTACCTAATGTTTTGTACACTCAGTGTAGGTACCCACCCCACACATCCAAATACTGCACACAGTTAAATCCTCATGTCCCCAGAGTGCACACGAAGACAGGTTGAAGTCTCCTTATGTTGCTATTCTACAAACACCCAAACAACAACAAACAAACAAAACGATTACAGGACCTTTTGCTAGAAAAGTGTTGGTGCTGATTTACCAAACAGCAGCCATTACAGATGTAGGATCTTCATAAATGCAATGCAGGACATATTCAACTTGTACTTGAGGTTTAAAAAGGCTTCTGAAGTTTAGAATTTCCCCTTCCGAAAAATGAATCAACCCTTACAAATATGTCCATTAATTATAATCCACATAATAATTCACATGTTGCTGAATGACTATTTTCCTGCTGCAGCAAACTGGCTCAAATTAAAATCCCTACATCTGTAAATGTGATTGGTCTGGTTTGCACACTGTGCTGGTGTGAACAGCAGTTTGGAGGTGTTGCAGAATGTTGTAAACAACTGGCAGTGAACTCTAAATACTGAGGAACGTGAGGCAGACACACAAATACACAGGACACAGATGACTTAGTGGGGGCAATACAATTTCAATTGATTAGATTCTATTTCTATGGTGTGGGCCATTGAAGTTATCTAACATGTCTCACTCTCAATGCTCAGTTCTGCAAATACTAGAACACATAAACAGAATTCCTTTCGGATTGGAACATATCTACAAGAACTCCATAGAATAGAGAGAAAGAGAGATAGATAGACAGAGAGTGATATATGGAGAGAAACAGAGACAGAGAGAGAGATAGACAGAGAGAGATATATAGAGAGAAACAGAGAGATAGACAGATAGACAGAGAGAGATATATAGAGATAGACAGAGAGAGATATATAGAGAGAGACAGAGAGAGATATATAGAGAGAGACAGAGAGAGATATATAGAGACAGAGAGAGATATATAGAGAGAGACAGAGAGAGATATATAGAGACAGAGAGAGATATATAGAGATAGACAGAGAGAGATATATAGAGAGAAACAGAGAGATAGACAGATAGACAGAGAGATATATAGAGAGAGACAGAGAGAGATATATAGAGAGAGACAGAGAGAGATATATAGAGAGAGACAGAGAGAGATATATAGAGACAGAGAGAGATATATAGAGAGAGACAGAGAGAGATATATAGAGACAGAGAGAGATATATAGAGAGAGACAGAGAGAGATATATAGAGAGAGACAGAGAGAGATATATAGAGAGAGACAGAGAGAGATATATAGAGACAGAGAGAGATATATAGAGAGAGACAGAGAGAGATATATAGAGACAGAGAGAGATATATAGAGACAGAGAGAGATATATAGAGAGAGACAGAGAGAGATATATAGAGACAGAGAGAGATATATAGAGAGAGACAGAGAGAGATATATAGAGACAGAGAGAGAGATAGACAGAGAGAGATATAGAGAGAGACAGAGAGATAGACAGATAGACAGAGAGAGATATATAGAGAGAGACAGAGAGAGATATATAGAGAGAGACAGAGAGAGATAGAGAGATAGAGACAGAGAGAGAGATAGACAGAGAGAGATATAGAGAGAGACAGAGAGATAGACAGATAGACAGAGAGAGATATATAGAGAGAGACAGAGAGAGATATATAGAGAGAGACAGAGAGAGATAGAGAGATAGAGACAGAGAGAGATAGACAGAGAGAGATATATAGAGAGAAACAGAGAGATAGACAGATAGACAGAGAGAGATATATAGAGAGAGACAGAGAGAGGGATAGATAGAGAGAGATAGAAGAGAGATAAAGAGAGCGATAGAGAGAGAGATAGAGAGAGAGATAGAGAGAGAGTAAGGAAGTGATGATATGAGGCTTCATCTACGTGTACAAAAAAATTAATAACACCTTCCTAATATTGAGTTGTCACTGACAATTCTAACCTTTGGAATCCTCCAACCGACCCTTCTTGACTGTAAATATAGATAGTCCAATAGCTGATGAATAAACAGTATGTATACTTCATAAATCTCCACGGCCACCTGCAGGAAATACATGGCACGGTTTCTCAAACTGTCACAGCGTTTGTGTTCAAATGATCTCTATTGAGGCCACATGTAACACCCAGTGCTAGGCTTGCTATGCAACCAATACTTTACTAAGCCAGAGCACACGGCTGTAACCCAGAGTTAGCTAGGGTTTCAGGTCATGTGGATTCCATTAGCTAAAGGGTTAACTTGGTGTTGGGTTAAGGACAGACCGCCTGTTATCCCAAACCTAGTCTAACTGCATGAAGGCACAAACACTGACACACTTAACTGTTGGTTGGGAGTCGCTCTTGGAGAAAATTGCCGACCTGATGTAATTTGTGCGCGCGATGTGTGTGTGTGTATGTGTGAGCACACTGATGCAATGCTATTCCACCTTCATAACCTCGCAATTGATGTTACACACACTGCTCTTATTTGCCCCAACTATATTCAACTACATTTAAATTCATCCGTCTTAATCAAAACCTTTCATACTAGCCTCCAGTAAAGTAAAATCATGTTTAGTATTATTTATTTAGAGTCAACCATGTAGAAATGATAGGCCTTCGGTTTTGTGAGCCGTCGCCTCTAATTATACTTAACGACCTGTGAGCTAAGTGAGCATATAAACTCCAATTTAATTTGGCTAATTAAAGTGTGCCTGTCAATTGAGTGGAGATTGCAGCAAGGGTATAATTGTCATAAGAAGCCTCTCACCGCAGTTATGCTGCTCAGAACGTTATAAACAAAACAGACAGGGACAATTACAGCAGGGTATGACACTACCGCTAGAGAGGAGAGGGGAATCTATTGGGCACATTTAGTATGTGTGTGGTTGAGTGTGTGTGTGGTTGAGTGTGTGTGTGTGTGCAGAAGCGCCTCTGCCAATAAGCAGGCAACACGCTGCACATAGGGCCCCACGGCCACTAGGGGGCCCACGACCCAAAAAACTCAGGTGGGGTCTCAACTTAGTGTAGAGTTTGAATAGTAGTCTAGCCAGCTATCTAAATCATCATCAAATGACAGACCGGGCACACAGAGCATGTGCCCAGGGGTCCCGACCTCCAGGGAGCCCCAATTAATTGTGTTAGTCACTCTAAATCAAATATTATCTGAACACAAGTCATAGAGAAATGTGTAGGATTGAAGGATATTACCTTTGAAACTGCAACACTTTCATTATGCCCCATCGCAAAATGAATAGAACTGCATGAAATGAGTTTTAAAACTCCAAAATAAATGATGCACTGCTAAGAGTATTCAACAACAAAAAATCCCTGAGGTGAGGGGCCTCCCCAACTAAATCTTGCTTAGGGCCACCAAAAGGCTACAGGCACTTTGTGTGTGTTGAAAGTTATTTGTGTGTTACATTTATTTTTGTGTTTAATTTATGCTTGATCAAAGTATGCTAAAATAACTTTCAGTTTTGAGTGGGAGCCCCCATACGGCCCTTTGGAGCCAGTCTGTGTGTGTGTGGAAATCACCAGTCTAAATACATTCAACACTGTATCGCTGTTATAGAGAGAAATGGAAGGTGGGGGAGAGACTTAGGATAGAGAGAGGGGAGAGGAAGGATGAGAGAGAGATTAAAGAGAGATAGGACTGACAGATGTACGCTCCAAGTGCTTGAAAGAAGAGGAACTGAGGGCTACGATTACATTGATACACAGTAAGGCATCATATTATCTAGCTTCTGTAGTGTTACTATAGTCCTACTGAAGGGACTGGATCAGCCACACACCTTGATATTACTTCCACTCATTAGTGCCTCTTCCCCTGCTTTCAACTGTCTTCTGTATTCCATTTCTGTCTCTTGTGCACGCACCCACGCACGCACGCACGCACGCACGCACGCACGCACGCACGCACGCACACACACACACACACACACACACACACACACACACACACACACACACACACACACACACACACACACACACACACACACACACACACACACACACCCCGTGGAGGGAGTGAGTGAGCTGAATAAACCCCCAGTTGTTCAGCTCCTGGGCTTTGGATAAGTTCATCAACGATGTCTTTTGATCCATGTCCAGTTCACTGAGTGATGAACAAGTTCAGTCAATGGAGCAACGGCTGGGGGGCAACACAGTCTGTTTGAAATGGAAATGAGCGATGCAGCTCCCTTATACCGCCACCAAAACACACTAAAATCCCCCCTT
The DNA here is from genome assembly GCF_021184085.1 of Oncorhynchus gorbuscha. Lineage (NCBI taxonomy): Eukaryota > Metazoa > Chordata > Actinopteri > Salmoniformes > Salmonidae > Oncorhynchus > Oncorhynchus gorbuscha. Next base: position 31,946,661 of record NC_060185.1, read on the forward strand.
TCCTCCCAATTCAACACTGTGAAATCTCATCTGCCGCTGTCTCAAATGAATTACTGATTAATTTGTAATGAAAGGATCCCTTTTCCAATGGATCACAGAGTATTTAAAAAGACCTGTTCTGTCCCAATTAGATTTTGGACACTTCCAAGTGTGCAATGGTACCCTTAGATGTATAGTACTTCAAGGATGTGTGCATGCGTGGAAATCACAATACACAGTCGGGGTCAGTAAAAAAAACGTAAAAGGTACAATGCAGCCATTTTGCTCTCAGTTTCAAATCATTTCTGGGTAAGAATTTAGTACCTTACTGTGATTGATTTAAATTAAAATGGTCAAAAAGAGGAAAAAATGCTTCTTAGCAGAGAGCAACTTCTCAAGAAAGAATTTTGCTAGGACTGTCTGGGAGGGGTCTGAGAGGGGAAAGGAAAACGGAAAACTATCTGTTTGGAACTCTCTTTCTTATTGGTCAATTAACTCATTTACCATCTGGTGATGTCACCAGGCAGGCCACAACTCTATCCCACTAAACCAGCATGAAATTTCAGGCAGTCACAATTTCAAAATATTATTCCAACCTCATAGTGTGGAGATTAATTTAAAACACAGGAAAATCCCATTTTTGACTGCACTGGGTCTTTTAAGCTGCTTTCATAAACATTCCTGTGTCTTTAAGGTGAGGTGGTGAGACATGATCCTCTAAGACAGAGCACAGATCCAACGCCTTAGGCATGTGTGTGTGTGTGTGTGTGTGTGTGTGTGTGTGTGTGTGTGTGTGTGTGTGTGTGTGTGTGTGTGTGTGTGTGTGTGTGTGTGTGTGTGTGTGTGTGTGTGTGTGTGTGTGTGTGTGTGTGTGTGTGTGTGTGTGTGTGTGTGTGTGTGTGTGTGTGTGTGTGTGTGTGTGTGTGAGCTGTGCATCTGGGTGATCTTGGTGCAGTACCAGTCAAAGGTTTGGTAACATCTACTCATTCAGGGGTTTTCTTTATTTTGACTATTTAATGAAACTAAAGATAAAGAAAACCCCTTGAATAAGTAGAACTGTATGTGTGAGCTATTGGCATCTTTTTAAGTTGAGAGTGTGTGATTATTGAGAGTTGTGTGTATGTGTTTTTTTTAGCAGTGTGTGTGTGTGTAGTAATTTAGCAGTATGTGTGTAGTAATTTAGCAATGTGTGTGTATTACTTTAGCAGTGTGTGTGTAGTAATTTAGCAGTGTGTGTGTAGTAATTTAGCAGTGTGTGTGTAGTAATTTAGCAGTGTGTGTGTAGTAATTTAGCAGTGTGTGTGTAGTAATTTAGCAGTGTGTGTGTAGTAATTTAGCAGTGTGTGTGTAGTAATTTAGCAGTGTGTGTAGTAATTTAGCAGTGTGTGTAGTAATTTAGCATTTAGTAATTTAGTAGTGTGTGTAGTAATTTAGCAGTGTGTGTGTAGTAATTTAGCAGTGTGTGTAGTAATTTAGCAGTGTGTGTAGTAATTTAGCAGTGTGTGTAGTAATTTAGCAGTGTGTGTGTAGTAATTTAGCAGTGTGTGTGTAGTAATTTAGCAGTGTGTGTGTAGTAATTTAGCAGTGTGTGTGTAGTAATTTAGCAGTGTGTGTGTAGTAATTTAGCAGTGTGTGTAGTAATTTAGCAGTGTGTGTGTAGTAATTTAGCAGTGTGTGTAGTAATTTAGCAGTGTGTGTGTAGTAATTTAGCAGTGTGTGTAGGTGTTCAGAGTGTGTCCATGAGAGTGTGTAGAGTTCTGTGTTGGCACTAAGTGTGTCAGTAGCCTTGGGTGAGCCATCAGTCTTCCCTGCTCTCCTTGTCCAAACCCCTCCCGTTGTTTAGTCATGAAGGGGATCTCTGTAAACCCTTATGAGGCTGTATAAATCACAGGGGATGTTTTCAGCCTAGCCAGGCGGCTGGGCCCGTCACAGAACGAGGCTGCCTGGCACACACACTCCTACACTACATGGGTGGGCACCCATTACTGTCGTCTCCAGCAGGGTAGCTGATTAAACAGAGAGAGACTGAAGTCTCAGTACTGCACATGAAGGGAGCAAGAGGGACAAAGTGGGGACATTACCCTACCCCAGCCAGCATACACACAACAAATGCAGGTGCATGTGCACACACAAACACACACACATACTGTATGCACGTATGCATACATACACACACACTTTTTCTCTCTCTCTCTCTCTCTCTCTCTCTCTCTCTCTCTCTCTCTCTCTCTCTCTCTCTCTCTCTCTCTCTCTCTCTCTCTCCCTCTCTCTCTCTCTCTTTCTCAAACACACACACACACACAAACACAAACACACACACACACACACTACTACTACGTATTCAAGGGGTTTTCTTTATCTTTAGTTTCATTAAATAGTCAAAATAAAGAAAACCCCTGAATGAGTAGATGTTACCAAACCTTTGACTGGTACTGCACCAAGATCACCCAGATGCACAGCTCACACACACACACACACACACACACACACACACACACACACACACACACACACACACACACACACACACACACACACACACACACACACACACACACACACACACACACACACACACACACACACACACACACACACACACACACACACACACACACACACACACACACACACAGAATATATTATTTGTTTCTTATCCGATCATCCCATGGCTTTTAATTGGTCATGTTCATACACGCCTGCCTGTTAAATCATTTATCCTGATGTCATGATGATTTATAGCATGATTCTCAAACAGGGGTGCTTGCTATTGAAGCAAGGTCCTGATCCAGATAATCCTTCTCATAACCCCAGCAGTATGTTTAAGGTGGTTTGGTTTATGGCCAATATACCACGGCAAACCCCAGATGTATTTTTTTATTTTTAATTGTACCTTTATTTAACTAGGCAAGTCAGTTAAGGACAAATTCTTATTTTCAATGATGGCCTAGGAACAGCGGGTTAACTACCTTGTTCAGGGACAGAACGACCTTGTCAGCTCAGGGATTAGATCTTGCAACCTTTCGGTTACTAGTCCAATACTCTAACTACCTGGCACACACACACACACACACACACACACACACACACACACACACACACACACACACACACACACACACACACACACACACACACACACACACACACACACACACACACACACACACACACACACACACACACACACACACACACACACACACACACACACACTAGATGTGCCTTATTGCTATTATAGCCTGGCTACCAATGTAATTAGACCAGTAAAAATACATGTTTTGTCATACCCGTGGTCTGATATACCACGGCTGTCAGCCAATCAGCATTCAGGGCTCGAACCACCCAGTTTATAATGTGTTTTATAACAGCCCTATACAGCAGTTCACCATAAGGTTGTGGAGCGGAGCTTGTTCCAGGAGGAGGGTCTGAGTCTCAGGGAAGTCTAGCAGGGCTCTGATACCAGAGCAACATGACCAGGACATAGGGGGAAGGATGGGGTGAGGGAGGGGGTTTGAGAGTGGAAAGACATCCTAGATCCATTTTATAGCTTTCTCTTGTGCCCTTCTGCAAGGGAAAATAACTGTTTTTTTCTTTCTAAATCACATAAAGTTTGAGATATTAGAGGATTTATAGAGAGAGGAAGAGAGAGAGAGAGAGAGATGGGGCGAGAGGGAGGGGTGGTGGCAAGGGGGTTTAAACATGATGCAAACCATTTGGAGAGGGGAGTGGAGGCTGCCAGCACAGCCTGCTCTGTTTAAACTGGAGAGGAAGTGACCGTATATACAGCATGCCAGCAAACTCCTCGCTCTCCCTCACAATATCACACACACACATACACGTGTGGGTGCACACACACCCACACACACACACAGACACACAGACACACACACAGACCCACAGACACAGACACAGACACACACACAGACACACAGACACACACACACAGACCCACAGACACAGACACACACACCCACAGACCCACAGACACACACACACACACACACACACACACACACACACACACACACACACACACACACACACACACACACACACACACACACACACACACACACACACACACACACACACACACACACACACACACACACACACACACACACACACACACACACACACACACACACACTATCAGTGCTGAGGTCAGTCTATGGCCATTGGCTGGAGAGTGTTTGTTATTCTAATATTATGTTTCTTTACATCACCGTCACTATTCCCATCACTGCTATTATCATTATTACTATGATTACAATCTATGAGGCTGGAGGGCAGACGGAGAGCAAGAAGAAAGGAGTGGAGAAAGAGGAGGCATAAAATACAGAGCTAAAGGGATGATAAGAGGTCAACGTTTTCCCTCAACACCCATCCATGACTTAATCTGATTCTGCTGTGAGAGAAACATCCCTTCCCAGGGACTGGCTTACTGCAGGAGGACAAGATGGAGGGTGTGGCTTACTGCAGGATGACAGGATGGAGGGAAGGAGGAAAAGGAAGAGAAGACAACAGAGACAAAGAAGAAGACAGGAAGGTGAAAATGATGAGGAGACAGAAAACAGGCCCTAACAGGCTTCACCTAAGGATAAAGGGTTTAATACACTGGGTTTGAGCAGTAGAGCACCTCCCCATGGTGTGTGTATGCCAGTGCAGTCTCAGTATCCAGGTAGCAGTATAGTTATGGAATCAACAGACAGATAAGATCTGGGAACATATGAAATAGAATAATACAAAATGTAAATAAGCCCGAATTAGAAAGAAAAATGAAAACCAGCCGGGCTGGTTTCTGGATCTAAATAGCCCTGCTGTACGGTATCTACCTCTGGTAATATATATCCTCCTATACATTGACATTGTAGGTGTGTGTGCACCTGGTCTATGTAAGTAAATGCTGTGGTGTGTGTGTGTGAGAGAGAGAGAGAGAGAGAGAGAGAGAGAGAGAGAGAGAGACAGAGAGCGAGAGCGAGAGAAAGAGAGAGAGAGCTGGTGGCTCAGCTTCAGGATTGTGCCCAGACGAGACGGTCTGAACATGTAGAATACACAGGAGGGAGAGAAGAGAGTGAGCAGGGAGAGGACACTGGGGAAGAGAGAGGAAGGGGAAAAGAGAGCGAGCAGGGAGAGGACACTGGGGAGGAGTGAGGAGGTGGAGAAGAGGGGGAGCAGGAGGAGAACACTGGGGTGGAGAGAGGAGGGGGAGAAGAGGGGGAGTAGGAGGAGAACACTGGGAAGGAGAGAGGAGGGGGAGTAGAGGGGGAGCATGGAGAGGACACTGGGGAGGAGAGAGGAGGGGGAAAAGAGGGGGAGCAGAGGGAGGACACTGGGGAGGAGAGAGGAGGGGGAGAAGAGGGGGAGCAGGCGGAGAACACTGGGAAGGAGAGAGGAGGGGGAGAAGAGGGGGAGCAGGGAGAGGCCACTGGGGAGGAGAGAGGAGGGGGAGAAGAGGGGGAGCAGGGGGAGGACACTGGGGAGGAGAGAGGAGGGGGAGAAGAGGGGGAGCAGAGGGAGGACACTGGGGAGGAGAGAGGAGGGGGAAAGAGAGAGAGCAGGGAGAGGACACTGGGGAGGAGAAAGGAGGGGGAGAAGAGGGGGAGCAGGCGGAGGACACTAGGGAGGAGAGAGGAGGGGGAGAAGAGGGGGAGCAGAGGGAGGACACTGGGGAGGAGAGAGGAGGGGGAAAGAGAGAGAGCAGGGAGAGGACACTAGGGAGGAGAAAGGAGGGGGAGAAGAGGGGGAGCAGAGGGAGGACACTGGGGAGGAGAGAGGAGGGGGAAAAGAGAGAGAGCAGGGAGAGGACACTGGGGAGGAGAAAGGAGGGGGAGAAGAGGGGGAGCAGAGGGAGGAAACTGGGGAGGAGAGAGGAGGGGGAGAAGAGGGCGTGCAGGTAGAGGACACTAGAGGACTGGGGAGGAGAGAGGAGGGGGAGAAGAGGGGGAGCAGGGAGAGGACACTGGGGAGGAGTGAGGAGGTGGAGAAGAGGGGGAGCCGGAGGAGAACACTGGGGTGGAGAGAGGAGGGGGAGAAGAGGGGGAGCAGAGGGAGGACACTGGGGAGGAGAGAGGATGGGGGAAAGAGGGAGAGCAGGGAGAGGACACTGAGGAGGAGAAAGGAGGAGGAAAGAGAGAGAGCAGGGCACTGGGGAGGAGAGAGGAAGGGGAGAAAGGGGGAGCAGGGCACTGGGGAGGAGAGAGGAAGGGGAGAAGAGGGGGAGCAGGGAGAGGACACAGTGGAGGAGAGAGGAAGGGGAAAAGAGAGTGAGCAGGGAGAGGACACTGGGGAGGAGTGAGGAGGTGGAGAAGAGGGGGATCAGGAGGAGAACACTGGGGTGGAGAGAGGAGGGGGAGAAGAGGGGGAGCAGAGGGAGGACACTGGGGAGGAGAGAGGAGGGGGAGAAGAGGGGGAGCAGGAGGAGAACACTGGGAAGGAGAGAGGAGGGGGAGTAGAGGGGGAGCATGGAGAGGACACTGGGGAGGAGAGAGGAGGGCGAAAAGAGGGGGAGCAGAGGGAGGAGGGAGAGGACACTGGGGAGGAGAGAGGAAGGGGAGAAGAGGGGGAGCAGGGAGAGGCCACTGGGGAGGAGAGAGGAGGGGAGGACACTGGGGAGGAGAGAGGAGGGGGAGAAGAGGGGGAGCAGAGGGAGGACACTGGGGAGGAGAGAGGAGGGGGAAAGAGAGAGAGCAGGGAGAGGTCACTGGGGAGGAGAAAGGAGGGGGAGAAGAGGGGGAGCAGGGAGAGGACACTGGGGAGGAGTGAGGAGGTGGAGAAGAGGGGGAGCCGGAGGAGAACACTGGGGTGGAGAGAGGAGGGGGAGAAGAGGGGGAGCAGAGGGAGGACACTGGGGAGGAGAGAGGATGGGGGAAAGAGGGAGAGCAGGGAGAGGACACTGGGGAGGAGAAAGGATGAGGAAAGAGAGAGAGCAGGGCACTGGGGAGGAGAGAGGAAGGGGAGAAGAGGGGGAGCAGGGAGAGGACACTGGGGAAGAGAGAAGAGGGGGAGAAGAGGGGGAGCAGGGAGATGACACTGGGGAGGAGAGAGGAGGGGGAGAAGAGGGGGAGCAGAGGGAGAACACTGGGGAGGAGAAAGGAAGGGGAGAAGAGGGGGAGCAGGGAGAGGACACTGGGGAGGAGAGATGAGGGGGAGAAGAGGGGGAGCAGGGCACTGGGGAGGAGAGAGGAAGTGGAGAAGAGGGGGAGCAGGCCACTGGGGAGGAGAGAGGAAGGGGAGAAGAGGGGGAGCAGGGAGAGGACACAGTGGAGGAGAGAGGAGGGGGAAAGAGAGTGAGCAGGGAGAGGACACTGGGGAGGAGAGAGGAGGGGGGAAGAGGGGGAGCAGGGAGAGGATACTGGGGAGGAGAGAGGAGGGGGAGAAGAGGAGGAGCAGGGAGAGGACACTGGGGAGGAGTGAGGAGGTGGAGAAGAGGGGGAGCAGGAGGAGAACACTGGGGTGGAGAGAGGAGGGGGAGAAGAGGAGGAGCAGAGGGAGGACACTGGGGAGGAGAGAGGAGGGGGAGAAGAGGGGGAGCAGGAGGAGAACACTGGGAAGGAGAGAGGAGGGGGAGTAGAGGGGGAGCATGGAGAGGACACTGGGGAGGAGAGAGGAGGGGGAAAAGAGGGGGAGCAGAGGGAGGAGGGAGAGGACACTGGGGAGGAGAGAGGAAGGGGAGAAGAGGGGGAGCAGGGAGAGGCCACTGGGGAGGAGAGAGGAGGGGGAGAAGAGGGGGAGCAGGGGGAGGACACTGGGGAGGAGAGAGGAGGGGGAGAAGAGGGGGAGCAGAGGGAGGACACTGGGGAGGAGAGAGGAGGGGGAAAGAGAGAGATCAGGGAGAGGACACTAGGGAGGAGAGAGGAGGGGGGGAGGGGGAGAAAGGACTGGGGGGAGAAGAGGGGGAGCAGGCAGGAGAGGACACTGGGGTGGAGAGGGAGGACTGGGGAGGGAGGAAGAAGGGGGAGCAGGGAGAGGACACTGGGGAGGAGAGAGGGGGGGGGAGGGGGAGCAGGGAGAGGACTGGGGAGTGGAGAGAGGTGGAGAAGAGGGGGGGGGAAAGCAGGGGGAGAACACTGGGGGGGTGCGGAAGGGGAAAAGAGGGGGAGCAGAAACTGGGGAAGGAGATAGGAGGGGAAGAGGGGAGCAGGGAGAGACTGGGGGGAAGCAGGGAGAGGACACTGGGGAGGAGTGAGGAGGTGGAGAAGAGGGGGAGCAGGAGGAGAACACTGGGGTGGAGATAGGAGGGGGAGAAGAGGGGGAGCAGAGGGAGGACACTGGGGAGGAGAGAGGAGGGGGAAAGAGGGAGAGCAGGGAGAGGGCACTGGGGAGGATAAAGGAGGAGGAAAGAGGGGGAGCAGGGCACTGGGGAGGAGAGAGGAAGGGGAGAAGAGTGGGAGCAGGGAGAGGACACTGGGGAGGAAAGAGGGGGAGAAGAGGGGGAGCAGAGGGAGGACACTGGGGAGGAGAAAGGAAGGGGAGAAGAGGGGGAGCAGGGAGAGAGGACACTGGGGAGGAGAAAGGGGGGGGTGAAGAGGGGGAACAGGGCACTGGGGAGGAGAGAGGAGGGGGAGAAGAGGGGGAGCAGGGAGAGGACACTGGGGAGGAGAGAGGAAAGGGAGAAGAGGGGGAACAGGGAGAGGACACTGGGGAGGAGAGAGGGAGGGGGAAAGAGAGAGAGCAGGGAGAGGACACTGGGGAGGAGAAAGGAGGGGGAGAAGAGGGGGAGCAGAGGGAGGAAACTGGGGAGGAGAGAGGAGGGGGAGAAGAGGGCGTGCAGGTAGAGGACACTGGGGAGGAAAGAGGAGGGGAAAAGAGGGGGAGCAGGGAGAGGACACTGGGGAGGAGAGAGGAGGGGGAGAAGAGGGGGAGCAGGGAGAGGACACTGGGGAGGAGTGAGGAGGTGGAGAAGAGGGGGAGCCGGGGGGAAAACTGGGGTGGAGAGATGAGGGGGAGAAGAGGGGGAGCAGAGGGAGGACACTGGGGAGGAGAGAGGATGGGGGAAATAGGGAGAGCAGGGAGAGGACACTGAGGAGGAGAAAGGAGGAGGAAAGAGAGAGAGCAGGGCACTGGGGAGGAGAGAGGAAGGGGAGAAGAGGGGGAGCAGGGAGAGGACACTGGGGAAGAGAGAAGAGGGGGAGAAGAGGGGGAGCAGGAAGAGGACACTGGGGAGGAGAGAGGAGGGGGAGAAGAGGGGGAGCAGAGGGAGGACACTGGGGAGGAGAAAGGAAGGGGAGAAGAGGGGGAGCAGGGAGAGGACACTGGGGAGGAGAGAGGAGGGGGAGAAGAGGGGGAGCAGGGAGAGGACACTGGGGAGGAGTGAGGAGGGGGAGAAGAGGGGGAGCAGAGGGATGACACTGGGGAGGAGAAAGGAAGGGGAGAAGAGGGGGAGCATGGAGAGGACACTGGGGAGGAGAGAGGAGGGGGAGAAGAGGGGGAACAGGGCACTGGGGAGGAGAGAGGAGGGGGAGAAGAGGGGGAGCAGGGAGAGGACACTGGGGAGGAGAGAGGAAAGGGAGAAGAGGGGGAACAGGGAGAGGACACTGGGGAGGAGAGAGGAGGGGGAAAGAGGGAGAGCAGGGAGAGGACACTGGGGAGGAGAAAGGAGGGGGAGAAGAGGGGGAGCAGGAGGAGAACACTGGTAAGGAGAGAGGAGGTGGAGAAGAGGGGGAGCAGGAGGAGAACACTGGGGAGCAGAAAGAGGGGAGAAGGAAGAGAGATGAAGAGTGGATGAGAAGGGAGAGACAGAGAGATGGTGAGCAGAAAGAGGGGAGAAGGAAGAGAGATGAAGAGTGGATGAGAAGGGAGAGACAGAGAGATGGGGAGCAGAAATAGGGGAGAAGGAAGTGAGATGAAGAGTGGATGAGAAGGGAGAGACAGAGAGAAGGGGAGCAGAAATAGGGGAGAAGGAAGAGAGATGAAGAGTGGATGAGAAGGGAGAGACAGAGAGAAGGGGAGCAGAAATAGGGGAGAAGGAAGAGAGATGAAGAGTGGATGAGAAGGGAGAGACAGAGACAGAGACATGGGGAGCAGAAATAGGGGAGAAGGAAAAGAGATGAAGAGTGTATGAGAAGGGAGAAACAGAGAGATGGGGAGCAGAAATAGGGGAGAAGGAAGTGAGATGAAGAGTGGATGAGAAGGGAGAGACAGAGAGAAGGGGAGCAGAAATAGGGGAGAAGGAAGAGAGATGAAGAGTGGATGAGAAGGGAGAGACAGAGACAGAGACATGGGGAGCAGAAATAGGGGAGAAGGAAAAGAGATGAAGAGTGTATGAGAAGGGAGTGACAGAGAGATGGGGAACAGAAAGAGGGGAGAAGGAAGAGAGATGAAGAGTGGATGAGAGGGGAGAGAGAGAGATGGGGAGCAGAAATAGGGGAGAAGGAAGAGAGATGAAGAGTGGATGAGAAGGGAGAGACAGAGAGATGGGGAGCAGAAATAGGGGAGAAGGAGAGAGATGAAGAGTGGATGAGAGGGGAGAGAGAGAGATGGGGAGCAGAAATAGGGGAGAAGGAAGAGAGATGAAGAGTGGATGAGAAGGGAGAGACAGGAGATGGGGAGCAGAAAGAGGGGAAAAGGAAGAGAGATGAAGAGTGGATGAGAAGGGAGAGACAGAGAGATGGGGAGCAGAAAGAGGGGAGAAGAGATGGGGAGCAGATAGAGGGGAGAAGGAAGAGAGATGAAGAGTGGATGAGAAGGGAGAGACAGAGAGATGGGGAGCAGAAATAGGGGAGAAGGAAGAGAGATGAAGAGTGGATGAGAAGGGAGAGAGAGAGAGAGAGATGGGGAGCAGAAAGAGGGGAGAAGGAAGAGAGATGAAGAGGGGATGAGAAGGGAGAGACAGAGAGATGGGGAGCAGAAAGATGGGGAGAAGGGGAGAAGGAAGAGAGATGAAGAGTGGATGAGAAGGGAGAGACAGAGAGATGGGGAGCAGAAATAGGGGAGAAGGGAGAGATGAAGAGTGGATGAGAGGGAGAGAGAGAGAGGAGATGGGGACAGAGAGATGGGGAGCAGAAATAGGGGAGAAGGGAGAGATGAAGAGTGGATGAGGGAAGGGAGAGACAGAGAGATGGGGAGCAGAAATGGGGGAGAAAAGGGAGAAGGGAGAGATGAAGAGTGGATGAGAAGGGAGAGACAGAGAGATGGGGAGCAGAAATAGGGGAGAAGGAAGAGATGAAGAGTGGATGAGAAGGGAGAGAGAGAGAGATGGGGAGCAGAAATAGGGGAGAAGGGAGAGATGAAGAGTGGATGAGAAGGGAGAGACAGAGAGATGGGGAGCAGAAATAGGGGAGAAGGAAGAGATGAAGAGTGGATGAGAAGGGAGAGACAGAGAGATGGGGAGCAGAAATAGGGGAGAAGGAATAGATGAAGAGTGGATGAGAAGGGAGAGACAGAGAGATGGGGAGCAGAAATAGGGGAGAAGGAATAGATGAAGAGTGGATGAGAAGGGAGAGACAGAGAGATGGGGAGCAGAAATAGGGGAGAAGGAATAGATGAAGAGTGGATGAGAAGGGAGAGACAGAGAGATGGGGAGCAGAAATAGGGAAGAAGGAAGAAAGATGAAGAGTGGATGAGAGGGGAGAGACAAAGAGATTGGGAGCAGAAAGAGGGGAGAAGGGAGAGATGAAGAGTGGATGAGAAGGGAGAGACAGAGAGATGGGGAGCAGAAAGAGGGGAGAAGGGAGAGATGAAGAGTGGATGAGAAGGGAGAGACAGAGAGATGGGGAGCAGAAATAGGGGAGAAGGAAGAGATGAAGAGTGGATGAGAAGGGAGAGACAGAGAGATGGGGAGCAGAAAGAGGGGAGAAGGGAGAGATGAAGAGTGGATGAGAAGGGAGAGACAGAGAGATGGGGAGCAGAAATAGGGGAGAAGGGACAGATGAAGAGTGGATGAGAAGGGAGAGACAGAGAGATGGGGAGCAGAAATAGGGGAGAAGGGAGAGATGAAGAGTGGATGAGAAGGGAGAGACAGAGAGATTGGGAGCAGAAAGAGGGGAGAAGGGAGAGAGATGAAGAGTGGATGAGAGAGAGAGAGATGGGGAGAGACAGAGAGATTGAGAAGGGGAGCAGAAAGATGGGGGAGAAGGAAGAGAGATGAAGAGTGGATGAGAAGGGAGAGACAGAGAGATGGGGAGCAGAAAGAGGGGAGAAGGGAGAGAGATGAAGAGTGGATGAGAGGGGAGAGACAGAGAGATTGGGAGCAGAAAGAGGGGAGAAGGAAGATAGATGAAGAGTGGATGAGAGGGGAGAGACAGAGAGATGGGGAGCAGAAAGAGGGGAGAAGGGAGAGAGATGAAGAGTGGATGAGAAGGGAGAGACAGAGAGATGGGGAGCAGAAAGAGGGGAGAAGGAAGATAGATGAAGAGTGGATGAGAGGGGAGAGACAGAGAGATTGGGAGCAGAAAGAGGGGAGAAGGAAGAGAGGAGGATAGATTGGTAAAGGAAAAAAGGCAAAAAAGGGGGGGGGGATGCTTTCTCCTGGGTCCTGCTATGTTTCCCATTATGTAAACCCTGGTCACCGGCAGCATGCCAGCAGGCAAAATAAAAGAGTCTCTCTGGCTTGGCACAGCTCGTATTTTCCTATCCTCGGCGTGGGGTCAGGAAGGGGTCAGGCAGCTGGATGGGGCGCTGGGGGGATTGTGGGGTCTGGGCCAGCCTCCAAAACCCAAAAGGCCCTGGGTTCAAGTACCAGCTGAAAGCAATCAGGGTGAAATTTGGGAGTGCCACAGCTGCTCTCAGCGGCGCTGTTCTATAGCTCACTCTCCATCTCTCTCTTTTCCTTCCTTCTCTCTCTCTCTCCTTTCCTTCCTTCCTTCTCTCTCTCTCTCTCTCTCTCTCTCTCTCTCTCTCTCTCTCTCTCTCTCTCTCTCTCTCTCTCTCTCTCTCTCTCTCTCTCTCTCTCTCTCTCCTCTCTCTCTCTCTCTTTCCTCTCTCTCTCTCTCTCTCTCTCTCTCTCTCTCTCTCTCTCTCTCTCTCTCTCTCTCTCTCTCTCTCTCTCTCTTTTTCTTCTCTCTCTCTCTCTCTCTCCATCTCTCTCTCTTTTCCTTCTCTCTCTCACTCTCCATCTCTCTCTTTTCCTTCCTTCTCTCTCTCTCTCTCGTTCTCTCTCTTTTGCTTCTCTCTCTCCATCTCCATCTCTCTCTCTGTTCCTTCTCTCTCTCTCTCCTTCTCTCTCTTTTCCTTCTCTCTCTCTCCATCTCTCTCTCTTTTCCTTCTCTCTCTCTCTCTCCATCTCTCTCTCTTTTCCTTCTCTCTCTCTTTTCCTTCTCTCTCTCTCCATCTCTCTCTCTTTTCCTTTCTCTCTCTCCATCTCTCTCTCTTTTCCTTCCTTCTCTCTCTCTCTCTCTTCATCTCTCTCTCTTTTCCTTCTCTTCTCTCTCTCTCCATCTCTCTCTCTTTTCCTTCCTTCTCTCTCTCTCCATCTCTCTCTTTTCCTTCTCTCTCTCTCTCTCCATCTCTCTCTCTTTTCCTTCTCTCTCTCTCCATCTCTCTCGCTTTTCCTTCTCTCTCTCTCTCTCCATCTCTCTCTCTTTTCCTTCTCTCTCTCTCCATCTCTCTCTCTTTTCCTTCTCTCTCTCTCCATCTCTCTCTCTTTTCCTTCTCTCTCTCTCCATCTCTCTCTCTTTTCCTTCTCTCTCTCTCCATCTCTCTCTTTTCCTTCTCTCTCTCTCCATCTCTCTCTCTTTTCCTTCTCTCTCTCTCCATCTCTCTCTCTTTTCCTTCTCTCTCTCTCTCTCTCTCTTTTCCTTCTCTCTCTCTCTTCTCTCTCTCTCTCTCTCTCTCTCTCTCTCTCTCTCTCTCTCTCTCTCTCTCTCTCTCTCTCTCTCTCTCTCTCTCTCTCTCTCTCTCTCAATCTCTCTCTATTTTCCTTCTCTCTCTCCATCTCTCTCTCTTTCCTTCTCTCTCTCCATCTCTCTCTCTTTTCCTTCTCTCTCTCTCTTCATCTCTCTCTCTTTTCCTTCTCTCTCTCTCCATCTCTCTCTCTTTTCCTTCTCTCTCTCTCCTCCTTCTCTCTCTCTCTCTCCATGTCTCTCTCTTTTCCTTCTCTCTCTCTCCATCTCTCTCTCTTTTCCTTCTCTCTCTCTCTTCATCTCTCTCTCTTTTCCTTCTCTCTCTCTCCTCCTTCTCTCTCTCTCTCTCCATGTCTCTCTCTTTTCCTTCTCTCTCTCTTCATCTCTCTCTCTTTTCCTTCTCTCTTTCTCTCTCCATCTCTCTCTCTCTTTTCCTTCTCTCTCTCTCTCTTCCATCTCTCTTCATCTCTCTCTTTTCCTTCTCTCTCTCTCCATCTCTCTCTCTTTTCCTTCTCTCTCTCTCCATCTCTCTCTCTTTTCCTTCTCTCTCTCTCCATCTCTCTCTCTTTTCCTTCTCTCTCTCTCTCTCTCTCTCTCTCTCCATCTCTCTCTCTTTTCCTTCTCTCTCTCTCCATCTCTCTCTCTTTCCTTCTCTCTCTCTCTCTCCATCTCTCTCTGTTTTCCTTCTCTCTCTCTCTCTCTCTTCATCTCTCTCTCTTTTCCTTCTCTCTCTCTCCATCTCTCTCTCTTTTCCTTCTCTCTCTCTCCATCTCTCTCTCTTTTCCTTCTCTCTCTCTCTCTCTCTCTCTCTCTCCATGTCTCTCTCTTTTCCTTCTCTCTCTCTCCATCTCTCTCTCTTTTCCTTCTCTCTTTCTCTCTCCATCTCTCTCTCTTTTCCTTCTCTCTCTCTGCATCTCCATCTCTCTCTCTTTTCCTTCTCTCTCTCTCCATCTCTCTCTCTTTTCCTTCTCTCTCTCTCCATCTCTCTCTCTTTTCCTTCTCTCTCTCTCCATCTCTCTCTCTTTTCCTTCTCTCTCTCTCCATGTCTCTCTCTTTTCCTTCTCTCTCTCTCCATCTCTCTCTCTTTTCCTTCTCTCTTTCTCTCTCCATCTCTCTCTCTTTTCCTTCTCTCTCTCTGCATCTCCATCTCTCTCTCTTTTCCTTCTCTCTCTCTCCATCTCTCTCTCTTTTCCTTCTCTCTCTCTCCATCTCTCTCTCTTTTCCTTCTCTCTCTCCATCTCTCTCTCTTTTCCTTCTCTCTCTCTCTCTCTCCATCTCTCTCTCTTTTCCTTCTCTCTCTCTCTCTCTCCATCTCTCTCTATTTTCCTTCTCTCTCTCTCCATCTCTCTCTCTTTCCTTCTCTCTCTCTCCATCTCTCTCTCTTTTCCTTCTCTCTCTCTCTTCATCTCTCTCTCTTTTCCTTCTCTCTCTCTCCATCTCTCTCTCTTTTCCTTCTCTCTCTCTCCATCTCTCTCTCTTTTCCTTCTCTCTCTCTCTCTCTCTCCATGTCTCTCTCTTTTCCTTCTCTCTCTCTCCATCTCTCTCTCTCTTTTCCTTCTCTCTTTCTCTCTCCATCTCTCTCTCTTTTCATTCTCTCTCTCACTCTCCATCTCTCTATTTTCCTTCCTTCTCTCTCTCTCTCCATCTCTCTCTCTTTTCCTTCTCTCTCTCCATCTCCATCTCTCTCTCTTTTTCTTCTCTCTCTCTCTCCTTCTCTCTCTTTTCCTTCTCTCTCTCTCTCCATCTCTCTCTCTTTTCCTTCTCTCTCTCTCTCTCTCTCTCTCTCTCTCTCTCTCTCTCTCTCTCTCTCTCTCTCTCTCTCTCTCTCCCTCCTCTCTCTCTCTCTCTCTCTCTCTC
Organism: Oncorhynchus gorbuscha; assembly: GCF_021184085.1. Taxonomy (NCBI): domain Eukaryota; kingdom Metazoa; phylum Chordata; class Actinopteri; order Salmoniformes; family Salmonidae; genus Oncorhynchus; species Oncorhynchus gorbuscha. The sequence continues at coordinate 31,962,281 of NC_060185.1, forward strand.
TCTCTTTTCCTTCTCTCTCTCTCTTCATCTCTCTCTACATCTCCATCTCTCTCTTCCTTCTCTCTCTCTCTTCATCTCTCTCTACATATCCATCTCTCTCTCTTTTCCTTCTCTCTCTCTGCATCTCCATCTCTCTCTCTTTTCCTTCTCTCTCTCTCTCTCCATCTCTATCTCTCTTTTCCTTATCTCTCTCTGCATCTCTCTCTCTCTCCATCTCTCTCTCTTTTCCTTCTCTCTCTCTCTCCATCTCTCTCTCTCTCCATCTCTCTCTCTTTTCCTTCTCTCTCTCTCCATCTATCTCTCTCTCCTTCTCTCTCTCTCCATCTCCATCTCCCTGTTGCCTGCTTTTTACCCCCCTTTCTCTTTTTCGGCCAACGCACAAAAAAAACTTGGCATACTTTTAACATGAAGCCAGAAGTACGAGTGTGTGTACGTGTGTCTGTGTGTGCGTGAGCGCGTGTAAGCAAGCAGGGTCAGATGAAAGACAAAGGGAAAAAACAATTCTAGCACTCCAGTCTGGCCAGACCACAGTGAATGGTACATAGTGTCTGTAGGACCACAGTGAATGGTACATAGTGTCTGTAGGACCACAGTGAATGGTGCATAGTGTCTGTAGGACCACAGTGAATGGTACATAGTGTCTGTAGGACCATAGTGAATGGTACATAGTGTCTGTAGGACCACCGTGAATGGTACATAGTGTCTGTAGGACCATAGTGAATGGTACATAGTGTCTGTAGGACCATAGTGAATGGTACATAGTGTCTGTAGGACCACAGTGAATGGTACATAGTGTCTGTAGGACCACAGTGAATGGTACATAGTGTCTGTAGGACCACAGTGAATGGTACACCGTGTCTGTAGGACCACAGTGAATGGTACATAGTGTCTGTAGGACCACCGTGAATGGTACATAGTGTCTGTAGGACCATAGTGAATGGTACATCGTGTCTGTAGGACCATAGTGAATGGTACATCGTGTCTGTAGGACCACAGTGAATGGTACATAGTGTCTGTAGGACCACAGTGAATGGTACATAGTGTCTGTAGGACCACAGTGAATGGTACATAGTGTCTGTAGGACCATAGTGAATGGTACATAGTGTCTGTAGGACCATAGTGAATGGTACATAGTGTCTGTAGGACCACAGTGAATGGTACATAGTGTCTGTAGGACCACAGTGAATGGTACATAGTGTCTGTAGGACCATAGTGAATGGTACATCGTGTCTGTAGGACCACAGTGAATGGTACATAGTGTCTGTAGGACCATAGTGAATGGTACATCGTGTCTGTAGGACCACAGTGAATGGTACATAGTGTCTGTAGGACCATAGTGAATGGTACATAGTTTCTGTAGTACCACAGTGAATGGTACATAGTGTCTGTAGGACCATAGTGAATGGTACATAGTGTCTGTAGGACCATAGTGAATGGTACATAGTGTCTGTAGGACCATAGTGAATGGTACATAGTGTCTGTAGGACCATAGTGAATGGTACATAGTGTCTGTAGGACCATAGTGAATGGTACATCGTGTCTGTAGGACCACAGTGAATGGTACATAGTGTCTGTAGGACCATAGTGAATGGTACATAGTGTCTGTAGGACCATAGTGAATGGTACATCGTGTCTGTAGGACCATAGTGAATGGTACATAGTGTCTGTAGGACCATAGTGAATGGTACATAGTGTCTGTAGGACCATAGTGAATGGTACATAGTGTCTGTAGGACCATAGTGAATGGTACATAGTGTCTGTAGGACCATAGTGAATGGTACATAGTGTCTGTAGGGCCACAGTGAATGGTACATAGTGTCTGTAGGACCACAGTGAATGGTACATAGTGTCTGTAGGACCACTGTGAATGGTACATAGTGTCTGTGGGACCACAGTGAATGGTACATAGTGTCTGTAGGACCGCAGTGAATGGTACATAGTGTCTATAGGACCACAGTGAATGGTACATAGTGTCTGTAGGACCACAGTGAATGGTACATAGTGTCTGTAGGACCACAGTGAATGGTACATCGTGTCTGTAGGACCACAGTGAATGGTACATAGTGTCTGTAGGACCATAGTGAATGGTACATAGTGTCTGTAGGACCATAGTGAATGGTACATCGTGTCTGTAGGACCATAGTGAATGGTACATAGTGTCTGTAGGACCATAGTGAATGGTACATAGTGTCTGTAGGACCATAGTGAATGGTACATCGTGTCTGTAGGACCACAGTGAATGGTACATAGTGTCTGTAGGACCATAGTGAATGGTACATAGTGTCTGTAGGACCATAGTGAATGGTACATCGTGTCTGTAGGACCATAGTGAATGGTACATAGTGTCTGTAGGACCATAGTGAATGGTACATAGTGTCTGTAGGACCATAGTGAATGGTACATAGTGTCTGTATGATCATAGTGAATGGTACATAGTGTCTGTAGGACCATAGTGAATGGTACATAGTGTCTGTAGGACCACAGTGAATGGTACATAGTGTCTGTAGGACCACAGTGAATGGTACATAGTGTCTGTAGGACCACTGTGAATGGTACATAGTGTCTGTGGGACCACAGTGAATGGTACATAGTGTCTGTAGGACCGCAGTGAATGGTACATAGTGTCTATAGGACCACAGTGAATGGTACATAGTGTCTGTAGGACCACAGTGAATGGTACATAGTGTCTGTAGGACCACAGTGAATGGTACATAGTGTCTGTAGGACCACAGTGAATGGTACATAGTGTCTGTAGGACCACAGTGAATGGTACATAGTGTCTGTAGGACCATAGATGATACATCTGAGCATCTTTGTGAATGTGCATGTATGATGCTGTTGTCAATTTGCATTAATGTGTGTGTGTGTGGATGTGGTTGCAAGTGTGTGTGTGCACCACAGCAGGTTGGTGGCACCTTCATTGGGGAGGATGGTAGCGGCTGGAGTGGAGTAAGTGGAAGGGTAGGAAACACATGCCATTTCATTTGATCGGTCTGACCATTATTATAAGCCGTCCTCCCCTCAGCAGCTCACTGGTGAGCGCACATGTGTGTGAGTGTTGGTTTGTCAGTGTGGGGTTTGTGTGTGTGTGTGTTGGTTTGTCAGTGTGAGGTTTGTGTGTGTGTGTGTGTGTGTGTGTGTGTGTGTGTGTGTGTGTGTGTGTGTGTGTGTGTGTGTGTGTGTGTGTGTGTGTGTGTGTGTGTGTGTGTGTGTGTGTGTGTGTGTGTGTGTGTGTGTGTGTGTGTGTGTGTGTGTGTGTGTGTGTGTGTGTGTGTGAGAGTGGGGTGTGCAGAAGTGTTGAGTGTGGACGTGGATGTGTTTGGCAAAAGATGTGTGCATGATGTAGATCCATCAAAATTACACTGAACAAAGATATAAATGCAACATGTAAAGTGTTGGTCCCGTGATTCATGAGATGAAATAAAAGATCCCAGAAATTTTCCAAAAGCACAAAAAGCTTATTTCACTCAACTTTTGTACACAAATGTGTTTACATCCCTGTTAGTGAGCATTTCTCCTTCGCCAAGATAATCCATCAACCTGACAGGTGTGGCATATCAAGAACCTGAATAAACAGCATGATCATTACACAGGTGTACCTTGTGCTGGGGAAAATAAAAGGCCACTACAAAATGTGCCGTTTTGTCACACAGCAAAATGCCACAGATGTCTAAATTCTCCCCCATAAATGTCTCTACCATGATTTCCTTATATGAACTGTAACTCAGGAAAAACATTGAAATTGTTGCATTTATACTTTTGTTCCGTAAACAATTTGTAGTTTGATGATTACAGGTGTATGTATGGATGCTATGCTTCACCTACAATAATACAAACACAATCAAACTGAGAGACGGTTTTCTGGCTCAATCAACATTAAATGATGTATAAGTAGGATCCAGTACCTCACATGAAATAAACCCAATATCTCAGATCTGTGTAACAGGTTCAAACTGAATGGAGATGGAGGGCTCCAGCACTGTGTGAGTGGGACTACATCTCTCCATACTGACTGTAGAGGGGTCACTGCCTTCAGTGTCTTCTATTGCAGGGCTATTCAATAACAGGGGCCGCTCATCACTCTTTCCTTCTAATCAGGAACTGAGTTATTAATATATATTTATATTATATATATATATATATATATATATTTATTTATTTATATATATATATATATTTAACTCTCTGGCCAGTCAGAGAAATGAATCAATTAACTACACAAAAATCTAAATATGCACCACTGTGGACCCCAGGACCCCAGATTGCAGAACATTGTGGTATCAATGCCAGAGAGAGGCTGTCTTGTCACTACAGCGATTAGCCCTCTATGGTACTTTCATCTTCTAATGGGGCAGACAGACATACAGCAGAACCTCTTAGCAGGGCAGAAAGCTTGATATAATATTTATAATGTGACATGTATCTTACTTCTTCTGTCTGTGCTAACGTCCAGTCTGTGAACTGTATACAGTGGTGTGGGTTGGCGCTGGGTTGGGAATGCCAGAGAGAATCTGTCTAGGGCTGAGTGGGTCTCATCCAGGACTGTTTACAGAATCTCTTATCATCTGTATTGGCTGTTCTGGGATCTGGAGAGACTCAACACATGCCCCCATTAAACACCTGGGGAGGACAGCCCTCTTCTGCACAGAGTAATGCTGAAGATAAAGAGAGAGAGGGCGAGCGAAAGAGAGGTAGAAAGATGGAGAGAGAGGGGGGGAGAAGAAAGAATGGGAGAGAGAGAGAACGAGGGAGAAAAAGAGAGAGAATGAGGGAGAATGAGGATGCAGGGTGGAGGGTAGGCAGACAGACAGAGCAGGAGGATGATTGAGTGTGGCAAAAACAGAGGAAGTGATAGAGACAGAGAGCCAGCCAGAATAATTGGGCCTCAGACACAAAGGGCTGAAACGACACACAGGCACATACACACACACACACACACACATACACACACACACACACACATAGACGGATCACAGAGAGTGTGTGTCGGGTAGAGCCACAGATAAAGCTGTTGGCCGGGGCATGTGTGTGCCGGAGGCTGGAGGGCGGGGACACACCCACACTGGTTCTCAGATTGGCTGCGTGGCTCAGAGTGACGGTGTGAGTCGGGCTGGCTGTTGTCAGCCTGGCCCAGAGCAGGAAGTGTGCTGGGGATAAGGCGGCCATGTGGCAGGATGTTATGGATTTCTAATTAGAGCAATTCATCTGTCAGCGAGGACCCGCTTTCACTGAGGGGAGCTTTCACTGGCTCACACTCATTACATACACTCTATCCACACACGGAACACGGGCCCTGCTCTCGTCCCTCACACATACTCAATACACACACTGGCAAGATAAGACCATATCTCACACTGACCATTGAAGCTTTCATCAACCCTATTCACCAGTCCCTAGAGATCCACACTTTACAATGCTATCCTCTGGCCAGTGCATGGCACAAGACTATTATGATGCAGGAGAAGCCTCATTTCCAGGGCATGGGCTGGAGAGAGCCCCCTCTCTGCCCAAAGGCTATAGTACTGTACAGAGCTGTCCTTTCCCTCATCACACTGATACCACAGATAGCCTTCACTCATGATATCATCTGGAGATCTGCCCCAGAGAGACAAAGAGAGAGGGGGGGGGGGAGAGAGAGAGAGAGAGAAACAGCTAAATTCATGAGGGACTAGAGCCTGCTATTGTGTTCCACAAGATATCCTGCTGCACTTTTGGTCAGCAGCTGATAATCAAACTAGTAAACAAACAAAGGAGAGGTGAGGCAGTGTGTGCTGTGTGTGACTATTTTTGTGTATATAGGGTGGGGGTGCAGTATGAGTGTGTGTGTGTGTGTGTGTGTGTGTGTGTGTGTGTGTGTGTGTGTGTGTGTGTGTGTGTGTGTGTGTGTGTGTGTGTGTGTGTGTGTGTGTGTGTGCGTGCGTGCGTGCGTGCGTGCGTGCGTGCGTGCGTGCGTGCGTGTGTGTGTGTGGAGAGAGAGCGTGTCTGGGATGTGTGCCTGACTCTTGAAGCAGCAGAGGAACTCTCCATTCACAAGCAGAGGGACGGAACATGAAATGGAAGAGGGCGACTGGAATGTCTCCATGTGAAAGAATTCTGCTGCTAGTTTCCCTCTTTTCCCCTCCTCTTACTGCATTCCATCTGAGTGCACAGCGAGGGAGAGGGAAGAGAGAGAGTAAAGCGAAAAATGAGAGCAAGAAAGAAGAGAATGAGAGGAGGATGAAGAGCGAGAGAGAGAAGAAATCGATAGACAGTGACAGGAGAGGGAGAATGGAATAAGATTGAGGAGAGGACGAGAGGCAGTAAGAAAGAGAGAGAGAGAGGGAGAGAAGAGAAGGAGAGCAAGTAGAGAGTGAGATAAAGAGAAAGAGGAGATGGAGAAAGAAATACAAATGTAATAAAAGGAGAGAAAGAGCGAGGAGAGAGTGAAAAAGAGGAGAGAGAAAAAGTGGAGATAGGGGAGTGTTTGCGAGGCCGGGAACATAGAGCAGCGGCCGGGGGGATGTTTAGATAGGTGCAGGCTGCCACTAGGAAGTCCGGGCTCCAACATAAACACTCCGTCACACAGCCCAGCGCTCCCAACTGTGGGAGAAATCTGCCCTGAGACGGACGGATGGACGGAGAGAGGGAACAAGGGAGTGGGAGGAGGGAGGTAGGGAGGATGGGTACACGGCCACTTTCAGATCCCTGCAGAATATATACACAGCTGAGCTGAACCCCTGGATCCATTTCCTCTCTGCTTCTCAGTGACCAGGGCTCCTGAGGCCACATTGAATGGGCTTATCTACATGTAATCTCTACCTCATACTGGACTGTGCCCTCCTCCTTCTCTCTCCAACCAAAAACCCACCTAAATACACACACACAGGTAGACAAACACACGCACACACATATACATGTCAGTATCCGCTGGCTTGTATTTCCCAGGTTTTCCAGGGAAATTCATTTGAAAATGAAACCTCAAGAAATTATATAGCCTACTTGTAAAGAAACATTTCATTTCCATGAGCAAAAACATTACACCAGTAAACCCAGACTCCATCAAATCAGACACACTGGTTTTAAAGTCACTGTGACATCATGGCCTATATGTTGTCCATTCCCACATCACCTATTGGAGCCATTATAACTACACACACTCAAATGTCACCCTATTCCCTATACAGTAATGCACTATATAAAGAAATGGGTGCCATTTGCGTGCACACTCAACCCAGCCAGGTCCAGTCAAGTCTGGTCCAAACACCTCAGAGCTGAGAGACAGAGAGTAAAAATGGCAGACCTGTCATGTTTAGTCTGTTTAGTCTGCCCTTCTGACTTCTCAGTGTGTGAAAAGTCCCATGAGCGGCTGAGAGAGAGGAGAGGAGAGAAGTATCGTGACTAAGTGAGAGGACATAAACTTTCCTGATAGATTCTAACCTCTCCCTCCTCTTCATCTCCCTCCTCTCCTCCAGACAGTACCCCCGAGGTTCAGATAGAGGAGAGACGATGTTCTTCAGTCTCTGGTCTCTGAGCTACCAGACTAAAGTTATGAAGGATGCCACATTTAAACCCTCAGTCCCACTTTACTTCAAGTGGCACTTGAAAATGTATTAATGTATTAACATGGTAGGAACATAGGCATGTGCTGCTACACGGTTTTAGCCACTTAATTTAAAGTGGCAGCAAACCCTGAAATATAAGGCCCTCTTCACACTATCTCAAGCATGAGAAACCGGATGTCATATAGTCTAGGCTACTGGAGTAGTCATAACAACTTGTGTAGAACTGTAGATTTATAAACACAGGGTTATAGACAGGGGGTTGAAGGTCATTGTGAGCAGGGACATCAGTAACCACCATTACCCAGCTCTAGTGCCCCAGGGCACAGCTATACGCATGGCACAGTACGTGTTTATAATGTAGTTGAGTTATGAGTGTGAGGGGTGTAGTATTAGTACAACTATGAGGAGGAATGGACAGACTAAGGGCAGATTGAGGGAGAGAGAGAGAGCGAGTGGCCTGACAGGGGTGGACCAACACCCAGGACACACAGTCTCACTAGCTGCCAGTAAACACTCACAAGTTCAGGTCTTCCAGGAACGGCACCATGAAACAGATGAGTCCCGGCAGAGCCTGGCTCTCCCACACAGCAGGCCTCTCCTCTCTCTCTCTCTCTCTCTCTCTCTCTCTCTCTCTCTCTCTCTCTCTCTCTCTCTCTCTCTCTCTCTCTCTCTCTCTCTCTCTCTCTCTCTCCCTCTCCCTCTCCCTCTCTCTCCGGTCAGCTTGTCGTCGATACCTTGAGGTGGTCTTGAGAAGGGCCAACCGGGCTCTCTTCCAGGTGCGACGAGAGCGGCGGTCAAACATCTGGTCCGAAGGTATAATGACCTCTTCCTCTTGCTCAGGGAAGAGCTGGGGCCAATCCACCTCCACTCTCACCTTCCCGAGATCCATCTGTACACTCCCTGCAACCCAGGAAGGGGACTTCTCCACTTTTACAAAACTCTGGTCCTCCAGAAGGCATTGGGGAACCTGTCGTACGTGCAGCACGTGTTCTTGGGCGGAGCGGGAGAAGACGAGGATTACATTTACATTTAAGTCATTTAGCAGACGCTCTTATCCAGAGCGACTTACAAATTGGTGCATTCACCTTATGACATCCAGTGGAACAGCCACTTTACAATAGTGCATCTAAATCATTTAAGGGGGGGGGGTGAGAAGGATTACTTTATCCTATCCTAGGTATTCCTTAAAGAGGTGGGGTTTCAGGTGTCTCCGGAAGGTGGTGATTGACTCCGCTGTCCTGGCGTCGTGAGGGTGTTTGTTCCACCATTGGGGGGCCAGAGCAGCGAACAGTTTTGACTGGGCTGAGCGGGAACTGTACTTCCGCAGTGGTAGGGAGGCGAGCAGGCCAGAGGTGGATGAACGCAGTGCCCTTGTTTGGGTGTAGGGCCTGATCAGAGCCTGGAGGTACTGAGGTGCCGTTCCCCTCACAGCTCCGTAGGCAAGCACCATGGTCTTGTAGCGGATGCGAGCTTCAACTGGAAGCCAGTGGAGAGAGCGTAGGAGCGGGGTGACGTGAGAGAACTTGGGAAGGTTGAACACCAGACGGGCTGCGGCGTCCTGGATGAGTTGTAGGGGTTTAATGGCACAGGCAGGGAGCCCAGCCAACAGCGAGTTGCAGTAATCCAGACGGGAGATGACAAGTGCCTGGATTAGGACCTGCGCCGCTTCCTGTGTGAGGCAGGGTCGTACTCTGCGGATGTTGTAGAGCATGAACCTACAGGAACGGGCCACCGCCTTGATGTTAGTTGAGAACGACAGGGTGTTGTCCAGGATCACGCCAAGGTTCTTAGCGCTCTGGGAGGAGGACACAATGGAGTTGTCAACCGTGATGGCGAGATCATGGAACGGGCAGTCCTTCCCCGGGAGGAAGAGCAGCTCCGTCTTGCCGAGGTTCAGCTTGAGGTGGTGATCCGTCATCCACACTGATATGTCTGCCAGACATGCAGAGATGCGATTCGCCACCTGGTCATCAGAAGGGAGAAAGGAGAAGATTAATTGTGTGTCGTCTGCATAGCAATGATAGGAGAGACCATGTGAGGTTATGACAGAGCCAAGTGACTTGGTGTATAGCGAGAATAGGAGAGGGCCTAGAACATAGCCCTGGGGGACACCAGTGGTGAGAGCGCGTGGTGAGGAGACAGATTCACGCCACGCCACCTGGTAGGAGCGACCTGTCAGGTAGGACACAATCCAAGCGTGGGCCGCGCCGGAGATGCCCAACTCAGAGAGGGTGGAGAGGAGGATCTGATGGTTCACAGTATCGAAGGCAGCCGATAGGTCTAGAAGGATGAGAGCAGAGGAGAGAGAGTTAGCTTTAGCAGTGCGGAGCGCCTCCGTGATACAGAGAAGAGCAGTCTCAGTTGAATGACTAGTCTTGAAACCTGACTGATTTGGATCAAGAAGGTCATTCTGAGAGAGATAGCGGGAGAGCTGGCCAAGGACGGCACGTTCAAGAGTTTTGGAGAGAAAAGAAAGAAGGGATACTGGTCTGTAGTTGTTGACATCGGAGGGATCGAGTGTAGGTTTTTTCAGAAGGGGTGCAACTCTCGCTCTTTTGAAGACGGAAGTGACGTAGCCAGCCGTCAGGGATGAGTTGATGAGCGAGGTGAGGTAAGGGAGAAGGTCTCCGGAAATGGTCTGGAGAAGAGAGGAGGGGATAGGGTCAAGCGGGCAGGTTGTTGGGCGGCCGGCCGTCACAAGACGCGAGATTTCATCTGGAGAGAGAGGGGAGAAAGAGGTCAGAGCACAGGGTAGGGCAGTGTGAGCAGAACCAGCGGTGTCGTTTGACTTAGCAAACGAGGATCGGATGTCGTCGACCTTCTTTTCAAAATGGTTGACGAAGTCATCTGCAGAGAGGGAGGGGGGGGAGGGGGAGGAGGATTCAGAACGACAATAGCTGGCTAGCTAACCTAGAAAATCGCTCTAGCCTACACAATTATCTTTGATACAAAGACGGCTATGTAGCTAGCTATGTAGCTAGCTACGATCAAACAAATCAAACCGTTGTACTGTAATGAAATGAAATGAAAATGTGATACTACCTGTGGAGCGAAGCGGAATGCGACCGGGTTGTTGAGTTCTATTCGGTAGACGTTGGCTAGCTGTTGGCTAGCTAGCAGTGTCTCCTACGTTAAGGACGACAAATAGCTGGCTAGCTAACCTCGGTAAATTAAGATAATCACTCAAGACTACACACTCTAAACTACACAATTATCTTGGATACGAAGACAGCAAAGACAACTATGTAGCTAGCTAACACTACACTAATCAAGTCGTTCAGTTGAGTGTAATAGTTTCTACAGTGCTGCTATTCGGTAGACGGTGGACGTTTCGTTGACGAACTGGTTCAATATGTCGCAGAGAAAATCATTAACCAGAGCCTGGAACACAGCTGGGGCGTTGGTAAGGCCAAATGGCATGACCAGATACTCGTGGTGGCCACTGGCCGTATTGAAGGCAGTCTTCCACTCATCTCCTTCCCATATCCGCACCAGGTGGTAGGCATTCTGTAGGTCCAGCTTGGAGAACACGTTTGCCCCCTGAAGTGGCTCAAAGGCCGAAGAGAGTGGTTGCGGGTAACGGTTCTTCACTGTGATGTCGTTGAGGCCCCAGTAGTCGATGCACGAGCGCAGTGTTTTGTCCTTCTTCTCCATAAAAAGAACCCTGCACCGGGGGAAGCAGAAGGAAGGATGAACTCCGCAGCTAGGGAGTCCTTAATGTAGGTCTCCATAGGAGAGAGTATAGTCGTCCCCAGGGAGGAGTAGTGCCTGGGAGAAGGTCAATCCCGCAGTCATAGGATCGATGCGGCAGACGCAAAGTGTCCCGGGCCATACTGAACACCTCCGGGAGGTCCTGGCACTCTGCGGGAATGGAGGAGAGGTCCGGGGCAACTTCCAAGCACAAAGGAAGACGTCCCGGGTCAGGCTGTGCTGACTTAAGACAATGGCCATGGCAGAACGGGCTCCAGCCCATAATGGCACCAAAAGACCAGTCTATGATGGGATTGTGTCACTGGAGCCAAGAGAATCCCAATATCCCGGGAACCTGAGGAGACTTAATCAGCATAAATTGGATTGCCTCCCTGTGGTTCCCTGACACTCGTAGGTTGATGGGAGTGGTATTGTGAGTGACCCGGCCTAAAGAGCTACGTCCAGCTCTCTAACGTCCATGGGAATGGAGAGGGGCTGAGTGGGGATGCCCAGCTCGGACGCCAGGGTAGTGTCCAAAAAACTCTCATCAGCCCCAGAGTTGATGAGTACCCGGAGTGATTTTGACTGGTTCTTCCACAGCAGGATGGCATGGAAAGGGGTGCAAGTAAGGGGAGAAGAACACTTCTCCATAAGGCACACCAGAGTACTCACCCCTTATTAATGAGCCTGGTTCTTTAATGGGCAGGTAGCTATGAAATGTCCCGTAGCTCCACAATATAGACAGCACTGGGTGCCTAAACTCCGAAGGAGGCAAGTCGGCAAACTCTTGGTGATTCCCAAGAGAACTCTGGTGATGTTAGGTTCACTTGGACATGTAGACTTTGGGGGTCTCTGGGATTCTTCGGGGGCGAGGTGGGAATCGAGGACGAACGAGGGAAACAGGGCACAGATTCCCTCTCTCTCCTACATTCTCGAAGCTGCCCATCGATCCGGATGGTCAAGGCTATGAGGGAGTCAAGGTCCATTGGCAGCTCCCGGGCTGCAAGCTCAACTTTGACCACCTCCGATAATTTGTGAAGGAACATGTCGAACAATGCTTCCGGGTTCCAGGCACTCTCAGCCGCCAACGTGCAAAAATCCAATGCGTAGTCTGCCACACTACAAGAGTCTTGATGTAGCTGGAGCAGCATACGAGCAGCCTCTCTCCCAGACAACGGAGTATCAAACACCTTCCAAACATCCACCAAGAACTCCTCTAGACTGAAGCAGACGGCAGACTGTTGCTCCCAAACCGCCACAGCCCAAGCGAGTGCCCTCCAGGACGTCGCCGTTGTGATGTATGCTGTTCTTGAGTGGCCCGAGGGGAACGAAAAAGGCTGCAGCTTGAAATTGAGGGAGCACTGGGAGAGAAAATGGAATCTCCATCGTAACGCACCAGAGGACTGGGGTAGGCTGGGAGTTTACGGGTGTGACCCACTGCCCAGTGGGGAATCCGCGGAAATGCTCCAGAAAAGTCTCAAACGCCTGGTCATGGCGTTCTGCCAGATCACTCCATAAGACATTGCAGTAACTTCTCATATCATCCAATGGTGGCTCCTTACAGGGAGACAGCTTTGTGGAACTGGTCTGAGTCTGCAGGGTCGGTCATGGCCAGTTTGTACTATCACGATTTAGGAAAGACCCAGATGCAGATGCAGTGTCGAAGTAACAAACATTTATTACTAGAACAGGGGCAGGCAAAATGACAGGTCAAGGGCAGGCAGAGTGGTCAAAACCATGAAAACTATAAAACAGGAACTGGAAACAGACAGGAGCAAGGGGAAACCATGGATAGGCTTGACGAACAAAAACGAACTGGCAACAGACAAACAGAGAACACAGGTATAAATACACAGGGGATAATGAGGAGAGATTGGAGACACCTGGTGGGGGGTGGAGACAAGCACAAAGACAGCTGAAACAGATCAGGGTGTGACACATACTGCATTATCTCATGAAGATAAACTAAGTAGTATAAACTATAACATGCTGCATTATCTTATGAAGATACACAAGTATCCTCAAACAGAATAAATAAAATGTGCATGCACGCACATACACACACAAGCACTCTCATACTTAAGCACTCAAGCATACTGGCAATTTGCTATGAACCCAAGATGAACCTTTCACACTAAGATACAACACATTGAGTAATAATAATTGTAATAAAACATATACACAAAAATGACATATTTTTTTATAACTCAATGTAGTCAAAACACTACAACAAAACATTGGCAAAAACAATACATATACTCCTCTCCAACTAGACATGCTGACACAGAACACTAATAGACCTAAGCTGTCGACACACACACACACACACACACACACACACACACACACACACACACACACACACACACACACACACACACACACACACACACACACACACACACACACACACACACACACACACACACACACACACACACACACACACACACACACACACACACACACACTTGACATAGTTCACTTGTGCACTTTCAGTGACACACTTTCCCAGGCTTCGCTCTAGCGCACGTCTCGAGTCACTGCTGCTGGTTTTATGTAGGTCTCATGTGGTGTTCACAGACTGAGCAGATCACTTCTGAAGCAGCTCTCATCATCACACACACAGCCATCCACAGACACACACAGGACACACTAACAAATTAGAATGACTTAGTCTGATTGGCACAAATACACAACTAGGGCAATCAGGACATATCAACCTATAGACACAGATGATCCAGTCCAACATTCCAATCTGGGAAAACTCTTCCAGATTCTACTGGATTGAGGATGGACCACTCCACTGGGAAGTCCTGGGCTCGGACCTGGACCCGGTCCCAATGGCCTTAGCAGATGCTCCCGATGTAATGCTGGAGTCATCGTACTGTCTTTCTCCTCCTCCTCCTCCTCCTCCTCCTCCTCCTCCTCCTCCTCCTCCTCCTCCTCCTCCTCCTCCTCCTCCTCCTCCTCCTCCTCCTCCTCCTCCTCCTCCTCCTCCTCCTCCTCCTCCTCCTCCTCCTCCTCCTCCTCCTCTCTTTCTCTCCATCAACCCACAGCCCAGTTGTTTACATTCCGCCTCTGCCCTTTAGATCCAGTCCTAGGGAACAGTAACAGGCTAGTGATGAAACCTGTGTATGTGGGGTGTGTTCCTCTGCCCAGTGATGGTGTAGTGGTGAAAGGTGTTTGTGGTCTAGAAAGTATTCCCCTGGCTGCCCTAGGGCTCCAATCGCAAGGGATAACAAGGAGAAAGTGATACAGTGTGTTTGGACTCAAGAGTATTGTGTTCTTCTGCCAATTGTCATAAACAGGTAGGGATATGAAGGCTGACAACTGACTCCCGAATCAGAATGCTGGGTGTTGTTATCTTTGGAGAATACAGTACAGTGAGTATAATAATATACACAATTCAATGATTTATTTAGTTGTTATTATAAGGTGCTAATCTGGTATGATGTATTGGTTACATTTTTATGTTTCTGGCAACTTTGCCTCCACTATGAGACTGAGAGCCGTATTGGTGTGAACTTATGACTTAGGAAACTATGTTGAGTAGTGTTATTGCTTAGCTTTACCCATACAAACACACACACTTCACACTATTCCAACAGCAAGGCAAGCGTCTGCTAAATGGCATATATTACACACAAATCAGACATAAACCACTCTGTACACACACACACACACACAGTCTTGTACAGCTAACCTTATGGGGACACACAATTCAGTCCCATTCAAAATACAATTTTCCCAAACCCCTAACCCTAAACATAACCCATAATCTTACCCTTACCCTAACCTTAACTATATCTCTAAACCTAACTGTAACACAGGTCAACTAATGTTGAATAGTTATCATTACTAGTGAGATTCCAGTAACCATTCATATTATATTGTATTGTGATATGTTTAAAAGTTGACAGCTATTACAAATCAGCTGTCAGAAGCTGCATGACGAGCAGTTTATTTTGAGCCAATCAAAACTCAACATTCTATCTCTGTCCATCTCTTAACCTCACGTTGTACACCATTGGGCTCCAACATGTTGAAAAGAAGCTACAACAAAACATGAAGAGCTACTGCCATTCTATGGAAGAAGAACTGTGTTTCCAATCATTGTAAGAAGTTGTATAGAACTGAACTAAAAAGAGAGAACAGGATAATAACACTCACTTATCTATCTGAACGTGCTGTGAAGGGGTCGAGGGAAAGATTGACGCCAGGATTTGGTGAGTTTTCATAAGGAGACAAGCTGCTAGCGACTAGGCTAGCTCAGCTATTTCTAGAATTGTGTGCGTGTTCATACTGAACCAAGCATATGCTCAAGCCGTTAACATTTAGGCTAGCTCAGCTATCGATCAATTGAAATGGCAAATCAAATCAAATCTTATTGGTCACAAACACATGTTTAGCAGATGTTATTGCGAGTGTAGCGAAATGCTTGTGCTTCTAGTTCCGACAGTGCAGCAATATCTAACAAAGTAATCTAACAATTCCCCAACAACTACCTAATACACACAAATCTAAGTAAAGGGATGGAGTAAGAATATGTACATATAAATATATGGATGAGTGATGACCGAGTGGCATAGGCAAGATGCAATAGATGGTATAAAATATAGTATATAGCCTAGTGGTTAGAGCGTTGGACTAGTAACCGAAAGGTTGCAAGATCGAATCCCCGAGCTGACAAAGTACAAATCTGTCATTCTGCCACTGAACAAGGCAGTTAACCCACTGTACCTAGGCCGTCATTGAAAATAAGTATTTGTTCTTAACTGACTTGCCTAGTTAAATAAAGTACACATTAAAACAATTATTATAGTAGCATTAATAAAGTGACTAGTGATCCATTATTTAAAGTGTCCAATGATTTCAAGTCTGTATGTAGGCAGCAGGCTCTCTGTGTTAGTGTCTGCTGTTTAACAGTGTGATGACCTTGAGATTGAAAAATAGCTTCTGTCTTCTGGATGGTAGCGGGGTCAACAGGTAGTGCCTTGGGTGGTTGTTGTCCTTGATGATCTTTTTGGCCTTCCTGTGATATCGGCTGCTGTAGGTGTCCTGGACGGCAGGTAGTTTAACCCCGGTGATGCGTTGTGCAGACCGCACCACCCTCTGGAGAGCCCTGCGGTTGTTGGCTGTGCAGATGCCGTAGCAGGTGGTGATACAGTGCGACAGAATGCTCTCAATTGTGCATCTGTAAAAGTTTGTGAGGGTTTTAGGTGACAAGCCACATTTCTTCAGCCTGCTGAGGTTGAAGAGGCGGTGTCCTGGATGGCAGGTAGTTTGACCCCGGTGATGCGCCTTCTTCACCACACTGTGGTTGGACCATTTCAGTTTGTCCATGATGTGTATGCAGAGGAACTTAAAACTGTTCACCTTCTCCACTGCTGTCCCGTCGATGTGGATAGGGAGGTGCTCCCTCTGCTGTTTCCTGAAGTCCACAATCATCTCCTTTGTTTTGTTGATATTGACTGAGAGGTTGTTTTCCTGACACCACACTCGGAGTACCCTCACCTCCTTCCTATAGGCTGTATCGTTGTTGTTGGTGATCAAGCTGGTGTTGGTGTTCAAGCTATTGTGCATGGCCACACAGTCATGGGTGATGTTGGCTTCGTTCTGTAGTTATTATCTGAACCATTCTGACATCGGCCAGTCGTCCTCACGTCCTCGGAACAGGAGGTTACATTGTCATCAAGGGTTTATATAAGAAGGGAGAGGAGGGTGTATTTGAAAAGTTTTGTAGCCCATGTCCCTTCACAGGGGCGTGCCACTGATTGAGCAGAGCCCTATCTTATAAAAACCCAAATCTCACATTTTAGAAGCAAAAATCACATTTCATCCCATCACAAATAATTTCATATTCAAACATTTAAATTGAACAACAATTGCATGTGAATCCGATAACTCTGATGTGTATACTTTCCACTGTAGAGTTTATGTAATCTTATCATTGATGAGAATGTCTCAGATGACAACCGAACTGACATCATATTCATTAAGTACCACCGCATATGTTCCATTGGTCGGATTACCAGAATATAGTTCATTTCCCCCCACCTTCTGATGTTCCCAGAATCTCTATGTTAACCAAGGGGTTTGCAAATGTAACATCAGTAGGGTAGAGAGAGGAAAAGGGGGAAAGAGGTATTTATGACTGTCATAAACCTACCCCCAGGCCAACGTCATGACACTAGCCCAACGCTCTAACCACTAGGCTACCCTGCTACACCGCATTGTAGTTGTGTAAAGTCCCTTGAATTGTCCAGGCTAGTTTATTGTTCAGTTAATGTGAGCCTAGTGCTGTGGTGAAGCATTTTGGCAAAGTTGTATTTTCTTATTCCTGTAAGAGATTAAAGCTAAGAGCTACAGTATATTAATATTTATCTGAAAGGTATTCTTGGTACATATTTTATGTGACCCTGTTTGTGAAACAGGTCAGGTTTTTTGAGTAAGGATTCAGTCCCACCATGGATGATAAGCCACCTGAACCCAGGACAACCATAAGAAGATTTACATGCCATACTATAATAATAATAATAATAATATATGCCATTTAGCAGACGCTTTTATCCAAAGCGACTTACAGTCATGTGTGCATACATTCTACAATGTGGTAGGATCATTGCACATAACATTTCAGTGGGACTGTCATAATCACATACCACATTTTAAACACCCTACAGTGTTTATTGATATGCACAGTTTCTCACTATCATGACACAAGGCGAGACCCAGATGCAGACACAGGAGGCAGATGGTTGGAGTCTTACAATATTTATTAATCCAATAGGGGAAGGCAAGAGAAGGGTCGTGGACAGGCAAAAGGTCCAAACCAGTTCAGAGTCCAAGACGTACAGTGTGGCAGGCAGGCTCGAGGTCAGGGCAGGTAGGATGATCAGGCAGGCTCGAGGTCAGGGCAGGCAGGATGATCAGGCAGGCTCGAGGTCAGGGCAGGCAGGATGATCAGGCAGGCTCGAGGTCAGGGCAGGCAGGATGATCAGGCAGGCTCGAGGTCAGGGCAGGCAGGATGATCAGGCAGGCTCGAGGTCAGGGCAGGCAGGATGATCAGGCAGGCTCGAGGTCAGGGCAGGCAGGATGATCAGGCAGGCTCGAGGTCAGGGCAGGCAGGATGATCAGGCAGGCTCGAGGTCAGGGCAGGCAGGATGATCAGGCAGGCTCGAGGTCAGGGCAGGCAGGATGATCAGGCAGGCTCGAGGTCAGGGCAGGCAGGATGATCAGGCAGGCTCGAGGTCAGGGCAGGCAGGATGATCAGGCAGGCTCAAGGTCAGGGCAGGCAGGATGATCAGGCAGGCTCGAGGTCAGGGCAGGCAGGATGATCAGGCAGGCGGGAGAGTAGTCCAGAGAAAGGCAGGGGTCAGAACCGGGAAGACTAGAAAAGAGACTAGAAAAAGGAGTACGGGACAAAAACACGCTGGTTGACTTGACTAACATACAAGACAAAATGGCACAGAGAGACAGGAAACACAGGGATAAATACACTGGGAAAAATAAGCAACACCTGCAGGGGGTGGAGACAATCACAAGGAGAGGTAAAACAGATCAGGGCGTGACACTCACATTACATTTGATTCCATCTCATAGTGGTATTTGTGAATCGGCTTGTGTTTTTCTGCGGATTCATGTTTATGGTATTTCTATTGAACTTTGAAAATTGATATCTGAGAGACCCGAGGATTAAAATAGAGCTGGTTGAACCCTAGTAAACTATAGGGGAGATATATAGTCGATATCTAAGTCTATTGTACTGTAGATGTATTTCATTCATATTGAGCTCATTGTACAAATTTCACACGTATCAATATTTACTCAAAGTAATTCTTTTTTTGGTACAAATTTTTATTGAAATGATTCAGTTGTGTGGGTTTTCATTTCTCCCTACTACTCCAGTAGCAAACCTAACTGGTCCAATAGAGTTTAAGCTTAAACATACAGTAAGTAGCCCATAGTGTTAAGTAAATGTTACATACCCTTAGCTACTAACCCTAACCCTAAAACTAACCCTAGCTCCTCACCCTAACCCTAAAACTAACCCTAGCTCCTCACCCTAACCCTAAAACTAACCCTAGCTCTTCACCCTAACCCTAAAACTAACCCTAGCTCCTCACCCTAACCCTAAAACTAACCCTAAAACTAACCCGAGCTCCTCACCCTAACCCTAAAACGAACCCGAGCTCCTCACCCTAACCCTAAAACTAACCGTAGCTCCTCACCCTAACCCTAAAACGAACCCGAGCTCCTCACCCTAACCCTAAAACGAACCCTAAAACGAACCCGAGCTCCTCACCCTAACCCTAAAACTAACCCTAGCTCCTCACCCTAACCCTAAAACTAACCCGAGCTCCTCACCCTAACCCTAAAACGAACCCGAGCTCCTCACCCTAACCCTAAAACTAACCCTAGCTCCTCACCCTAACCCTAAAACTAACCCTAGCTCCTCACCCTAACCCTAAAACTAACCCTAGCTCTTCACCCTAACCCTAAAACTAACCCTAGCTCCTCACCCTAACCCTAAAACTAACCCTAAAACTAACCCGAGCTCCTCACCCTAACCCTAAAACGAACCCGAGCTCCTCACCCTAACCCTAAAACTAACCGTAGCTCCTCACCCTAACCCTAAAACTAACCCTAAAACTAACCCGAGCTCCTCACCCTAACCCTAAAACGAACCCGAGCTCCTCACCCTAACCCTAAAACTAACCGTAGCTCCTCACCCTAACCCTAAAACGAACCCGAGCTCCTCACCCTAACCCTAAAACGAACCCTAAAACTAACCCGAGCTCCTCACCCTAACCCTAAAACGAACCCTAAAACGAACCCGAGCTCCTCACCCTAACCCTAAAACTAACCCTAGCTCCTCACCCTAACCCTAAAACTAACCCGAGCTCCTCACCCTAACCCTAAAACTAACCCTAGCTCCTCACCCTAACCCTAAAACTAACCCGAGCTCCTCACCCTAACCCTAAAACGAACCCGAGCTCCTCACCCTAACCCTAAAACTAACCGTAGCTCCTCACCCTAACCCTAAAACGAACCCGAGCTCCTCACCCTAACCCTAAAACGAACCCGAGCTCCTCACCCTAACCCTAAAACTAACCCTAGCTCCTCACCCTAACCCTAAAACTAACCCGAGCTCCTCACCCTAACCCTAAAACGAACCCGAGCTCCTCACCCTAACCCTAAAACTAACCCTAGCTCCTCACCCTAACCCTAAAACTAACCCTAGCTCCTCACCCTAACCCTAAAACTAACCCTAGCTCTTCACCCTAACCCTAAAACTAACCCTAGCTCCTCACCCTAACCCTAAAACTAACCCTAATACTAACCCTTGCTCCTCACCCTAACCCTAAAACGAACCCGAGCTCCTCACCCTAACCCTAAAACTAACCGTAGCTCCTCACCCTAACCCTAAAACTAACCCTAAAACTAACCCGAGCTCCTCACCCTAACCCTAAAACGAACCCGAGCTCCTCACCCTAACCCTAAAACTAACCGTAGCTCCTCACCCTAACCCTAAAACGAACCCGAGCTCCTCACCCTAACCCTAAAACGAACCCTAAAACTAACCCGAGCTCCTCACCCTAACCCTAAAACGAACCCTAAAACGAACCCGAGCTCCTCACCCTAACCCTAAAACTAACCCTAGCTCCTCACCCTAACCCTAAAACTAACCCGAGCTCCTCACCCTAACCCTAAAACTAACCCTAGCTCCTCACCCTAACCCTAAAACTAACCCGAGCTCCTCACCCTAACCCTAAAACGAACCCGAGCTCCTCACCCTAACCCTAAAACTAACCCTAGCTCCTCACCCTAACCCTAAAACTAACCCTAGCTCCTCACCCTAACCCTAAAACTAACCCGAGCTCCTCACCCTAACCCTAAAACTAACCCTAGCTCCTCACCCTAACTCTAAAACTAACCCTAGCTCCTCACCCTAACCCTAAAACTAACCCTAAAACTAACCCGAGCTCCTCACCCTAACCCTAAAACGAACCTGAGCTCCTCACCCTAACCCTAAAACTAACCCGAGCTCCTCACCCTAACCCTAAAACGAACCCTAACGCTTAACGTAATTCTAACCTTAACACTAATTCTAACCATAATCCTAAACCCCATAGAAATAGCATTTGACCTCGTGAGAATGAACAAAATGTCCCCAGTTTTTGTTAGTACACACACACACACACACACACACACACACACACACACACACACACACACACACACACACACACACACACACACACACACACACACACACACACACACACACACACACACACACACACACACACACACACACACACTTGAAATAACCCCAGAGTAAAACCAATAAAGGTGTATCTCAGTTGTGTTAACAGAGCCCCTAACCTGGGCTCTCCTTCAGACGCAGCCTTCAGCCTGGATGAGCTATGGTTCTGTGAGAGGAGCCCATCCACTGTCCCACAGCATTAACACACTACTATACACCACTATGTGTCTGTCCAGATCAGTAAAAAGAGCAGTGAAACTACCCAGTGACTGCTGGTTTATAATCAGTCAAACAGGGCCATGTCATTGTACGACGCTGCTGCACTATGCTACAGACTACTGAGGGTCTGGGCTGGCCCTGAGACACTGGCTAAATCCCAAATAGCACCCTATTCCCTATATAGTGCACTACTTTGACCAGGGCCCCTATAGGGGATAGGGTTCCATTTGGGATGCAACCACTAAGACATCCCTATAAGACATAAGAGGGCCCTAATAGACGGCCCTATAAGACATAAGAGGGCCCTAATAGACGGCCCTATAAGACGGGCCAATAAGACTGGCCTATAAGACAGCCCTATAAGATAAGCCTGTTTACCAATGGCACTCCTGTTGCCTCGGCTCGCGTTGCTCAATCCACTCTTTTCAGTCTCATGACCCATAGCAAATCAACGTGACCCATTTACTGGGCTCTCTCTCAGCCCAGAATCCACGATCCATCAACACAGATACAAGAGTACCAAATGACAGTGGGGAATTTAACATTTCAGAGTCAGACCATGGAAAGCATAGTGTTAATTTTTCCTTATAACTCGGCCATATGGGCTCTGGCACATTTCTGTGACAGTGGCTGGTGTCTGGTACAGCTGTGTTATAGTGTATATTAGAGCAGAACGATCCCATGACCCACAGGAGAATACACCTTGGCCCCTGAGTCCCCTGGCACACTGTAACTCCCCTGTCTAGGTCTAAGAGTAGGCACATATTTAGGATCAGGTTACCTTCCCCAATGTCTAACCTTAACCATAACTGGGAAAACAGTAAAATGACCTTATATCAGTGCCTACAGGCAACTTTACCATATTCCGATTCTGCCAGTAGGCCCACCTGCAAGGAGAGGAGGCCAAAAGGTGAGAGAGTGATGGTTAGAGAGAGACAGAAAGAGAGAAGGGATAGGAAAGAGAACGACAGAGGACAGGGGCCAGATAGGCAGTAATTTACCATGGAAAATCCCTTTCCATCTCCCAGGTTTATTCCCTGATGCAGCTCTTGTCATGTGGGGAGTTCTGGATGTACACTCATCAGACCTTTTCATGTTATAGCCAGGGGCAGCTTCACTGTTGGCAGATAAAATAGTGACTGTGTGTTATCTACCTGGATGAAAGACTGCTCTCTGTCAATGAATAGACATCTAGGAGGGAAGGAGAGTAGGACAGGACAGTCTGTTGGCTCTGTGTGTGTTTGGGTGCAGGTCCACACATGGTGTTGAGCAAGACGGCTTGTTTGGATGAGGCTGATATCAAGAGGCCATGGAGAACGAGGTGTGTGTGTGTGTGTGTGTGTGTGTGTGTGTGTGTGTGTGTGTGTGTGTGTGTGTGTGTGTGTGTGTGTGTGTGTGTGTGTGTGTGTGTGTGTGTGTGTGTGTGTGTGCGTGTGGTGTGTGGGTGTGCGTGCGTGCGTGCGTGCGTGCGTGCGCGCGTGTGTGTGCGTGCGTGCATGCGTGTGTGTGTGTGTATACATGTTTATGTGTGTCTGTCTGTGCGTGTGTAAGAGGAGAGTTATGCAGGTGGCTTTCTCCCGTGTCCTGCCAAGAAAGCACAATACCCTGGGCTGGGGTAGAATAATGAGAGTGGGAGAGGTGAAAGAGTGGAGGAGAGAAGTGGAGAGGCGAGGTGAGGAATGGAGAAGGAGAGGAGAGGCAAGGGGAGTTGGTGTTTATCGTAATCAATTTGAATTTGTTTTCTCTTTAGTCCCAGCAGCCCCTGTGTATCTTTAGAACTGTGGTGTAGTTAGCTTACTGAGGAAGGCCACATGACTTCATAAACATATGATATCTACTGTAACCTACCTGTCACACTCATCCACGACAGTACATGCACATTTCCCAAATGCACTTCCTGCAATGTAGCACTGAGCCTTTCTGATAACATCCCATGCCCACACAGCCATAACTCCAGACACTAACCAGACAGCGTTCATCCTCTAACCACAACCAGTGAGCTCCTTGGACGGGAAGGATTTACTGCTCATTCTAGGAACAGAGTTCTTCTAATGATTTCACAATCAGTATACGGGAACAGTAGAAGAGGGAAAAGAGGGAAACGCGGCGGTCTTCTGGTCAGACTCTGGAGACGGGCACACCGTGCACCACTCCCTAGCGGTCTTCTGGTCAGACTCCGGAGACGGGCACACCGTGCACCACTCCCTAGCGGTCTTCTGGTCAGACTCCGGAGACGGGCACACTGTGCACCACTCCCTAGCGGTCTTCTGGTCAGACTCCGGAGACGGGCACACCGTGCACCACTCCCTAGCGGTCTTCTGGTCAGACTCCGGAGACGGGCACACCGTGCACCACTCCCTAGCACTTCAGGAAACAGCAGAGGGAACACCCCCCTATCCACATCGATGGAACAGTAGTGGAGAGGGTAGCAAGTTTTAAGTTCCTCGGCATACACATCACAGACAAACTGAATTGGTCAACTAACACAGACAGCATCGTGAAGAAGGCGCAGCAGCGCCTCTTCAACCTCAGGAGGCTGAAGAAATTTGGCTTGTCACCAAAAGCACTCACAAACTTCTACAGATGCACAATCGAGAGCATCCTGGCGGGCTGTATCACCGCCTGGTACGGCAACTGCTCCGCCCTCAACCGCAAGGCTCTCCAGAGGGTAGTGAGGTCTGCACAACGCATCACCGGGGGCAAACTACCTGCCCTCCAGGACACCTACACCACCCGATGTTACAGGAAGGCCATAAAGATCATCAAGGACATCAACCACCCGAGCCACTGCCTGTTCACCCCGCTATCATCCAGAAGGCGAGGTCAGTACAGGTGCATCAAAGCTGGGACCGAGAGACTGAAAAACAGCTTCTATCTCAAGGCCATCAGACTGTTAAACAGCCACCACTAACACTGAGTGGCTGCTGCCAACACACTGTCATTGACACTGACACAACTCCAGCCACTTTAATAATGGGAATTGATGGGAATGATGTAAATATATCACTAGCCACTTTAAACAATGCTACCTTATATAATGTTACTTACCCTACATTATTCATCTCATATGCATACGTATATACTGTACTCTATATCATCGACTGCATCCTTATGTAATACATGTATCACTAGCCACTTTAACTATGCCACTTTGTTTACATACTCATCTCATATGTATATACTGTACTCGATACCATCTACTGTATCTTGCCTATGCTGCTCTGTACCATCACTCATTCATATATCCTTATGTACATATTCTTTATCCCCTTACACTGTGTATAAGACAGTAGTTTAGGAATTGTTAGTTAGATTACTTGTTGGTTATTACTGCATTGTCGGAACTAGAAGCACAAGCATTTCGCTACACTCGCATTAACATCTGCTAACCATGTGTATGTGACAAATAAAATTAGATTTGATTTGATTTAGAGTTCTAATGATTTCACAATCAGTATACGGGAACAGTAGAGTTCTAATGATTTCACAATCAGTATACGGGAACGGTAGAGTTCTAATGATTTCACAATCAGTATACGGGAACAGTAGAGGAACAGTAGAGTTCTAATGATTTCACAATCAGTATACGGGAACAGTAGAGTTCTAATGATTTCACAATCAGTATACGGGAACAGTAGAGTTCTAATGATTTCACAATCAGTATACGGGAACAGTAGAGTTCTAATGATTTCACAATCAGTATACGGGAACAGTAGAGTTCTAATGATTTCACAATCAGTATACGGGAACAGTAGAGTTCTAATGATTTCACAATCAGTATACGGGAACAGTAGAGTTCTAATGATTTCACAATCAGTATACGGGAACAGTAGAGTTCTAATGATTTCACAATCAGTATACGGGAACAGTAGAGTTCTAATGATTTCACAATCAGTATACGGGAACAGTAGAGTTCTAATGATTTCAATCAATCAGTATTTCACAATCAGGGAACAGTAGAGTTCTAATGATTTCACAATCAGTATACGGGAACAGTAGAGTTCTAATGATTTCACAATCAGTATACGGGAACAGTAGAGTTCTAATGATTTCACAATCAGTATACGGGAACAGTAGAGTTCTAATGATTTCACAATCAGTATACGGGAACAGTAGAGTTCTAATGATTTCACAATCAGTATACGGAACAACAGCAATAGTCGAGGCATAAACACAATCTCAACGACCGTGTTTTCTCTTATCTGATTGAAGAGGTATTGTGGATTGTATAAAAAGTTCCCTTGATTAGTCTATATTTGACCACTTTAATAATGTAATAATTCTGTCTTCCTTCTGCTCTGGCTTCCATTTGACCTGCTGGTATGGCCGTGCAATCAGACGCTGGTTGGCATCTTGTCAAAAGCCAAAATGTAACTCGATGAAAATACACAACTGTTACAAGCAAAACACATGGCTCCATAATTATCCAGTAGACTACCTGAACAACTCTGGCCTTGTCTTGTGCACAAACATTTCCCTACCCCAAATACCAGTCGTGGCCCTTAACTTTAAACCAAACAAAAGAACTCAATGTAATTGAGTGTGTGCTAACCTAGCAGTTACACAGCACATACTTGTATAATTACTGTGTGTTTTAAGGAGAATGCAGCCTCGGTGGAAGTCTATGGGAGGCTGGGTTTTAGGCTCTATGCATTCACCAACCTACAGAATGACAGGAGAAGAAGAGGGGGAAAACCCCACCTTTCCATGGAGAGCAAGCAGGCGAACGTCTGTGACAGCCCAAAATGTGGAACGCATTATGGAAGTGACAGAGTCGGGGAGAGAGATACAAACAAACACATAAATCCCCCAAAGACTGACACACAGACGATAGCATAGACAGACAGGCACCCTCTGCCACAGCTCTCTCTCTCTCCATCTGCTACCCTGTCTCTCTTTTCTCTCTCTCTCTCCCTGTTACTCCATTTCATCCCTCGTGCCCCTATCTCTTTCACCCCACATCCCTCATCTATCAGACCAGTCTCTCTCTTTTCTCCATGCCCAGACTGTTTAATAGATCCCAGTCCCTCCATCTCTCCCTCCAACTCTCTCTCGCCATCTTGTTTTTCAGGCGGAGGCCCACAGAGAGTATTTACCCCTGCCTCTCTCGTTTCTTCTCTGCCTCTGTCTCTCCCTCACTCTCGCTGGGTCTTGGCTGCAATATAAAGGTTAGTGAGAGCATAGTGTGGGTGTTGTGTCCCAGGATGAATTATGGGTACTACAACCAGGGGACCCCAGAAAGAATGAAATGGGTGTACTTCTGGGAGAGGGATGAAAGAGAAGGAGAGAGGGAGAGAGAGATTGAAGGAGGGAGGGATGAAAGAGAAGGAGAGAGGGATGAAAGAGAAGGAGAGAGGGAGAGAGAGATGGAAGGAGGGATGAAAGAGAAGGAGAGAGGGAGAGAGAGAGATGGAAGGAGGGATGAAAAGAAGGAGAGAGGGAGAGAAAGATGGAAGGAGGGATGAAAGAGAAGGAGAGAGAGAGAGATGGAAGGAGGGAGAGAGAGATGGAAGGAGGGAGAGAGAGATGGAAGGAGGGATGAAAGAGAAGGAGAGAGGGATGAAAGAGAAGGAGAGAGGGAGAGAGAGATGGAAGGAGGGAGAGTGAGAGAGGGAAGGAAGGAGGGAGAGAGAGATGGAAGGAGGGAGAGAGAGAGAGAGAAGGACGGAGAGAGATGAAAGGAGGGTGAGAGAGATGGAAGGAGGGAGGGAGAGAGAGATGGAAAGAGGGAGAGAGAGATGGAAGGGGGAGAGAGAGATGGAAGGAGGGAGAGAGAGATGGAAAGAGGGAGGGAGAGAGATGGAAAGAGGGAGAGAGAGATGGAAGGGGGAGAGAGAGATGGAAGGAGGGAGAGAGATGGAAGGAGGGAGAGAGAGATGGAAGGAGGGATGAAAGAGAAGGAGAGAGAGAGGGAAGAAGAGATGAAAGAGAAGGAGATGGAGAGAGAGATGGAAGGAGGGTGAGAGAGATGGAAGGAGGCAGAGAGATGGAAGGAGGGAGAGAGAGATGGAAGGAGGGATGAAAGAGAAGGAGAGAGAGAGGGAAGAAGAGATGAAAGAGAAGGAGATGGAGAGAGAGATGGAAGGAGGGTGAGAGAGATGGAAGGAGGCAGAGAGATGGAAGGAGGGAGAGAGAGATGGAAGGAGGGATGAAAGAGAGGGAGAGAGAGAGATGGAAGGAGGGAGAGAGAGATGGAAGGAGGGATGAAAGAGAAGGAGAGAGAGATAGAAGGAGGGAGAGAGAGAGGGGAGGAGGGAGGGAGAGAGATGGAAGGAGGGAGAGAGAGATGGAAGGAGGGAGAGAGAGATGGAAGGAGGGATGAAAGAGAGGGAGAGAGAGATGGAAGGAGGGAGAGAGAGATGGAAGGAGGGAGAGAGAGATGGAGGGAGGGAGAGAGAGATGGAAGGAGGGAGAGAGAGATGGAAGGAGGGAGAGAGAGATGGAAGGAGGGATGGAAGAGGAGGAGAGAGAGATGGAAGGAGGGAGAGAGAGATGGAAGGAGGGAGAGAGAGATGGAAGGAGGGAGAGAGAGATGGAAGGAGGGAGAGAGAGATGGAAGGAGGGGAGAGAGATGGAAGGAGGGGAGAGAGATGGAAGGAGGGAGAGAGAGATGGAAGGAGGGAGAGAGAGATGGAAGGAGGGAGAGAGAGATGGAAGGAGGGAGAGAGAGATGGAAGGAGGGAGAGAGAGATGGAGGGAGGGAGAGAGAAATGAAAGGAGGGAGAGAGAGATGGAAGGAGGGAGAGAGATATGGAAGGAGGGAGAGAGAGATGGAAGGAGGGAGAGAGAGATGGAAGGAGGGAGAGAGAGATGGAAGGAGGGAGAGAGAGAGGAAAGAAGGGAGAGAGAGATGGAAGGGGGAGAGAGAGATGGAAGAGGAGGAGAGAGAGGAAAGAAGGGAGAGAGAGATGGAAGGGGGAGAGAGAGATGGAAGAGGAGGAGAGAGAGGAAAGAAGGGAGAGAGAGATGGAAGGGGGAGAGAGAGATGGAAGAGGAGGAGAGAGAGGAAAGAAGGGAGGGCAATTCAAGCTTCAGAATGTCAAGTGCTGATATGTTTGTTTTCCATCACTGCTGTTCTGGCCAATGACAAAGGAGAAAAAAACAAACAGAAGATTTGATATATTATATACATACACTCAACCCGTTCGAGAGCAATCATTTTACAGTGAAAATGTTTAACTTATCGGCAAACAACTGTGAAGATACAACAGCTACTTTGCGGGTGTGAATTCCTATCTCTTCCTACATGAACATTTCCAGTCAAAAAAACAAAATGGATCCAACTTCTGCATTATCTCAAAACTGTTATTTCACCTTCATGCTGTGCAGTATATTCTGCAAGTGTGAATACCTGTCTTTATAAGGTGTTAGTGCTGTGTAAATGCAGAGTTAAATCCAGGAATGCTTTACTGTCTACTACTGGCTGGAATGTATAGGCTGGAGTACAGTAGACAGACAGTGTGAGTTAAAGAGTCCTAACTGCGCAGTACTCTATCAGACCCAGACAGGGAGATGGATGGAGGGATACAACCACTGCAGCTGGATGAAGGGGAAGGAGGGTGCTATAGAAGAGGGGGACAGGGAGAGGGGAAGGAGGATGCTATAGAAGAGGGGGACAGGGAGAGGAGAGGACAGAGAGGACAGAGGGTGCTATAGAAGAGGGGGACAGGGAGAGGAGAGGACAGAGGGGAGGGAGGATGCTATAGAAGAGGGGGACAGGGAGAGGAGAGGACAGAGGGGAAGGGAGGATGCTATAGAAGAGGGGGACAGGGAGAGGAGAGGACAGAGGGGAAGGAGGATGCTATAGAAGAGGGGGACAGGGAGAGGAGAGGACAGAGGGGAAGGGAGGGTGCTATAGAAGAGGGGGACAGGGAGAGGAGAGGACAGAGGGAGGGAGGATGCTATAGAAGAGGGGGACAGGGAGAGGAGAGGACAGAGGGGAAGGAGGATGCTATAGAAGAGGGGGACAGGGAGAGGATAGGACAGAGGGGAAGGAGGGTGCTATAGAAGAGGGGGACAGGGAGAGGAGAGGACAGAGGGGAGGGAGGATGCTATAGAAGAGGGGGACAGGGAGAGGAGAGGACAAAGGGTGCTATAGAAGAGGGGGACAGGGAGAGGAGAGGACAGAGGGGAGGGAGGATGCTATAGAAGAGGGGGATAGGGAGAGGAGAGGACAAAGGGTGCTATAGAAGAGGGGGACAGGGAGAGGAGAGGACAGAGGGGAGGGAGGATGCTATAGAAGAGGGGGACAGGGAGAGGAGAGGACAGAGGGGAAGGAAGATGCTATAGAAGAGGGGGACAGGGAGAGGAGAGGACAGAGGGGAAGGAGGGTGCTATAGAAGAGGGGGACAGGGAGAGGAGAGGACAGAGGGAGGGAGGATGCTATAGAAGAGGGGGACAGGGAGAGGAGAGGACAAAGGGTGCTATAGAAGAGGGGGACAGGGAGAGGAGAGGACAGAGGGGAGGGAGGATGCTATAGAAGAGGGGGACAGGGAGAGGAGAGGACAAAGGGTGTTATAGAAGAGGGGGACAGGGAGAGGAGAGGACAGAGGGGAGGGAGGATGCTATAGAAGAGGGGGACAGGGAGAGGAGAGGACAGAGGGGAAGGAAGATGCTATAGAAGAGGGGGACAGGGAGAGGAGAGGACAGAGGGGAAGGAGGGTGCTATAGAAGAGGGGGACAGGGAGAGGAGAGGACAGAGGGGAGGGAGGATGCTATAGAAGAGGGGGACAGGGAGAGGAGAGGACTAAGGGTGCTATAGAAGAGGGGGACAGGGAGAGGAGAGGACAGAGGGTGTTATAGAAGAGGGGGACAGGGAGAGGAGAGGACAGAGAGGACAGAGGGTGCTATAGAAGAGGGGGACAGGGAGAGGAGAGGACAGAGGGGAAGGAGGGTGCTATAGAAGAGGGGGACAGGGAGAGGAGAGGACAGAGGGGAGGGAGGGTGCTATAGAAGAGGGGGACAGGGAGAGGAGAGGACAGAGGGAGGGAGGATGCTATAGAAGAGGGGGACAGGGAGAGGAGAGGACAGAGGGGAAGGAAGATGCTATAGAAGAGGGGGACAGGGAGAGGAGAGAAGAGGGGAAGGAGGGTGCTATAGAAGAAGGGGACAGGGAGAGGAGAGGACAGAGGGGAGGGAGGATGCTATAGAAGAGGGGGACAGGGAGAGGAGAGGACAGAGGGGAGGGAGGATGCTATAGAAGAGGGGGACAGGGAGAGGAGAGGACAGAGGGGAAGGAGGTTGCTATAGAAGAGAGGGACAGGGAGAGGAGAGGACAGAGGGGAAGGAGGATGCTATAGAAGAGGGGGACAGGGAGAGGAGAGGACAGAGGGGAAGGAGGATGCTACAGAAGAGGGGGGTAGGGAGAGGAGAGGACAGAGGGGATGGAGGATGCTATAGAAGAGGGGGACAGGGAGAGGAGAGGACAGAGAGGAAGGAGGATGCTACAGAAGAGGGGGACAGGGAGAGAGGAGGACAGAGGGGAAGGAGGGTGCTATAGAAGAGGGGGACAGGGAGAGGAGAGGACAGAGGGGAAGGAGGATGCTATAGAAGAGGGGGACAGGGAGAGGAGAGGACAGAGGGGATGGAGGATGCTATAGAAGAGGGGGACAGGGAGGGAGAGGAGAGGACAGAGGGGAAGGAGGATGCTATAGAAGAGGGGGCCAGGGAGAGGAGAGGAGAGGACAGAGGGGAAGGAGGACAGGGGGCAGGGAGAGGAGAGGACAGAGGGGAAGGAGGATGCTATAGAAGAGGGGGACAGGGAGATGAGAGGAGAGGACAGAGGGGAAGGAGGATGCTATAGAAGAGGGGGCCAGGGAGAGGAGAGGACAGAGGGGAAGGAGGATGCTATAGAAGAGGGGGACAGGGAGAGGAGAGGAGAGGACAGAGGGGAAGGACAATACTATAGAAGAGGGGGACAGGGAGAGGAGAGGACAGAGGGGAAGGATGATGCTATAGAAGAGGGGACAGGGAGAGGAGAGGACAGAGGGGAAGGAGGATGGTATAGAAGAGGGGGACAGGGAGAGGAGATGACAGAGGGGAAGGGGGTGCTATAGAAGAGGGGGACAGGGAGAGGAGAGGACAGAGGGGAAGGAGGGTGCTATAGAAGAGGGGGACAGGGAGAGGAGAGGACAGAGGGAAGGAGGGTGCTATAGAAGAGGGGGCAGGGAGAGGAGAGGACAGAGGGGAAGGAGGATGCTATAGAAGAGGGGGACAGGGAGAGGAGATGACAGAGGGGAAGGAGGGTGCTATAGAAGAGGGGGACAGGGAGAGGAGAGGACAGAGGGGAAGGAGGATGCGATAGAAGAGGGGGACAGGGAGAGGAGAGGACAGAGGGGAGGGAGGATGCTATAGAAGAGGGGGACAGGGAGAGGAGAGGACAGAGGGGAAGGAGGATGCGATAGAAGAGGGGGACAGGGAGAGGAGAGGACAGAGGGGAGGGAGGATGCTATAGAAGAGGGGGACAGGGAGAGGAGAGGACAGAGGGGAGGGAGGATGCTATAGAAGAGGGGGACAGGGAGAGGAGAGGACAGAGGGGAAGGAGGGTGCTATAGAAGAGGGGGACAGGGAGAGGAGAGGACAGAAGGGAAGGAGGATGCGATAGAAGAGGGGACAGGGAGAGGAGAGGACAGAGGGGAAGGAGGGTGCTATAGAAGAGGGGGACAGGGAGAGGAGAGGACAGAGGGGAAGGAGGGTGCTATAGAAGAGGGGGCAGGGAGAGGAGAGGACAGAGGGGAGGGAGGATGCTATAGAAGAGGGGGACAGGGAGAGGAGAGGACAGAGGGGAGGGAGGATGCTATAGAAGAGGGGGACAGGGAGAGGAGAGGACAGAGGGAAGGAGGATGCTATAGAAGAGGGGACAGGGAGAGGAGAGGACAGAGGGGAAGGAGGGTGCTATAGAAGAGGGGGACAGGGAGAGGAGAGGACAGAGGGGAAGGAGGGTGCGATAGAAGAGGGGGACAGGGAGAGGAGAGGACAGAGGGGAGGAGGATGCTATAGAAGAGGGGGACAGGGAGAGGAGAGGACAGAGGGGAAGGAGGATGCTATAGAAGAGGGGGCAAGGAGAGGAGAGGACAGAGGGTGCTATAGAAGAGGGGGACAGGGAGAGGAGAGGACAGAGGGGAGGGAGGATGCTATAG
Organism: Oncorhynchus gorbuscha; assembly: GCF_021184085.1. Classification (NCBI taxonomy): domain Eukaryota; kingdom Metazoa; phylum Chordata; class Actinopteri; order Salmoniformes; family Salmonidae; genus Oncorhynchus; species Oncorhynchus gorbuscha. Next base: position 31,995,142 of record NC_060185.1, read on the forward strand.
AAGGGAGGCAGGGAGAGGAGAGGACAGAGGGGAGGGAGGATGCTATAGAAGAGGGGACAGGGAGAGGAGAGGACAGAGGGGAGGGAGGATGCTATAGAAGAGGGGGACAGGGAGAGGAGAGGACAGAGGGGAGGGAGGATGCTATAGAAGAGGGGGACAGGGAGAGGAGAGGACAGAGGGGAGGGAGGATGCTATAGAAGAGGGGGACAGGGAGAGGAGAGGACAGAGGGGAAGGAGGATGCTATAGAAGAGGGGGACAGGGAGAGGAGAGGACAGAGGGGAAGGAGGGTGCTATAGAAGAGGGGGACAGGGAGAGGAGAGGACAGAGGGGAAGGAGGGTGGAGAAGAGGGGGACAGGGAGAGGAGAGGACAGAGGGGAGGGAGGATGCTATAGAAGAGGGGGACAGGGAGAGGAGAGGACAGAGGGGAAGGAGGATGCTATAGAAGAGGGGGCAAGGAGAGGAGAGGACAGAGGGTGCTATAGAAGAGGGGGACAGGGAGAGGAGAGGACAGAGGGGAGGGAGGATGCTATAGGGAGGCAGGGAGAGGGAGGACAGAGGGGAGGGAGGAAGCTATAGAAGAGGGGACAGAGGGGAGGGAGGAGGATGCTATAGAAGAGGGGACAGGGAGAGGAGAGGACAGAGGGGAGGGAGGATGCTATAGAAGAGGGGGACAGGGAGAGGAGAGGACAGAGGGGAGGGAGGATGCTATAGAAGAGGGGACAGGGAGAGGAGAGGACAGAGGGGAGGGAGGATGCTATAGAAGAGGGGGACAGGGAGAGGAGAGGACAGAGGGGAAGGAGGGACGGAGTGTTAAGAGAGAGAGGGAGAGAGGGAGTGTTAAAAGAGAGGGAGACAGGGAGAGGGAAAGACCCCCATCTGCCAAGCCCCACTCAGACACACACCAACCCAACCTAGGCTTGACCTGCAGCAGCGTCTTATGAATGGAAGGAAATTGTCTCCCAAATAAGCCCCATTTAAAAGCATGAGTAACAACAATAACAGAATCTAGCCAGCTTCTAGGCATAGGACAACAAAAGAGGTGACAAGGTATGAGTGCAAATAAAGGTGAGTAAAAACTGGACAAGAGAAAGAAAGGGAGAACAAGAAAGGTTTATTTTATTAGCCCTTAATAAATATCTGACAGATTTCCTCAGGAAATATCGCAGATCACATGTAAAATAGTTTAAGACTGATGTCAACTGCAGCAACATATGAAATCTATTAGAGAGAAGCCACAGCAGACACAGGGAGAGAGGGAGCGAGAAAGCAAGAGCGAGAAAGCGAGAGAGAGATAGAGAGCTAGAAGGGAGAGAGAGAGCAATGTTGAAAGTCATGCAGTAAAAAAGAAATCTCACGGCCTTTCCAAATTCTTAGAGAGGTAAAAAAGTCAGCCAAGACACAAAATCAGAAAAAAGCAGAAGGAAAAAAGAACAGAAACACACACACACACACACACACGCATTACTGAGCTCCACATCCTGCTGGGGTCAAGGCCAACAGTGGAGCGAGTGCCCAGACACCGCTGCCAGCCTCAGGGATGGATGGAGAGAGAAAAGAAAGAGAGGGAGAGAGGGAGAGAAGGAGAGAGGGAGAGGAGAGAGGGAGAGAGGGAGAGAGGGAGAGAGATGGAGGGAGGTAGGGGGCCATGTGCCCAGAGACTGCTACCAGCTGGACATTCATCTCTGAACTGAGCATAACCCCTGCTATCCACTAGCTGATTGGACAACCAGCGCTACCCATAATGCACTGTTGTACACCTTGGTGCTCCTACATGTACCAGGGATGATATGTAGCAGTACGAACATTAGAGGACAAAATCCCAATCAGAACCTTCATCTTGGTAAACTGCCACAAGGTTTACATTGCAGCAAGTGTAAAGTTGATAATAAACCTCCCAGAGTGACAAGTCTGAAAGCAAACGTATCCACTTAGTCACACGATCGCTAGATGTAATCAGCCTGATAAACGGCACACACACATCTGTGTGAACATTCACTGGTCAAAGACATATACTTAGCCTCATAAAGTCACACAGGCAAGCACAAAATCACATGGTGGTTAACACACACATACACACACCGGCGCGCACGTACACACACACAGGCATTGAACACAGACACATTACACACACAGTATGACCCTGTGTGTTGAGTTACACACAAATACACACACACCCTGTGGTGGTTCCGTATTTTGGAGAGAGGAACCAGCACTGTCCGGGTGGTGCCAGTATGTCTCAGTGTGGCAGCTATGAAGCTCATAACCACCCTCACCCTCTCTCCCTGCCCAGACCCAGACCACAAGCCAATACCCACAAGCCAGAAAATCCTGGACTGATACCCATCACACAGACTGCTGGCACACACACACACACACACACACACACACACACACACACACACACACACACACACACACACACACACACACACACACACACACACACACACACACACACACACACACACACACACACACACACACACACACACACACACACACACACACACACACACACACACTGACCACACATACCAAAGAAAGAGGTAGAGTTATGGAAAATGAGTATGGTTTCTGCTTTTCTCTCTCTTCTTTCCCCTTTTTAATCATCCACCCCTGAGAGGGCACTGAGAGTTCAGCTGGGTCACAGCAGGCTGCTGGGAGGTGCTGCTGCTTCACTACAGATATGAGACAACAGGCGTACACACTGACGGCACAACACAGCCTAGGGCTGGGAACTGGAGGTGATGCCTGGTCTAAACTGTCTTCTGTCACAGGGTAAGCAGTCGTATGCCTGTGTGTGTACACAGTGTACTAACTCAACACATAGGGTCATAATGTGTGTCTATGTTCAGAACCTCTCTGTGTGTGTGTGTGTGTGTGTGTGTGTGTGTGTGTGTGTGTGTGTGTGTGTGTGTGTGTGTGTGTGTGTGTGTGTGTGTGTGTGTGTGTGTGTGTGTGTGTGTGTGTGTGTGTGTGTGTGTGTGTGTGTGTGTGTGTGTGTGTGTGTGTGTGTGTGTGTGTGTGTGTGTGGTGTAATGGCCCAGTGGAGTAGAAAGTGATGAGAAACTGCCGTTTGAGCCCAAAGCAGGCCCTTATATGGAGCGCTGAAGCTGTTTTCTCTCCCTCACTGTCTCACCAGCACTCGCTCCAAAACCGCTGCAAGGTCGGAAGGGAAGAGACCATCCTTCCAAGTCAATATATTTACATATTTGTAGCGATGCAGGATATTTTGCCAGGCTGTGACCAGTGAGGGGCTGTTGAGACATCTGTGTCCATGCCTCAGCTCCACTGTGCGATCTCACCTTTACCACCTACCAGACCACTGCTCCTCTCTTCTCACTCAGCCCTACAGAGGTGCTGAACAATTAGACGCACAAATAAGCAATGGTAACCTCACTTCTTCTGCTGATGTAGGATCTCTCTCTACTCATCACCACCATCATCATCACCATTCTCATTGTCATGATTGCCATCATCATAATAATAATAATAATAATAATAATAATATATGCCATTTAGCAGACACTTTTATCCAAAGCGACTTACAGTCATGTGTGCATACATTCTACGTATGGGTGGTCCCGGGGATCGAACCCACTACCCTGGCATTACAAGCGCCATGCTCTACCAACTGAGCTACAGAAGGACAACTTATGAAGGAACTGGAGAACATTAGCATTATGAAGGAACTGGAGAACATCTAGCATTACAAAGGAACTGGAGAACATCTAGCATTACTTAGGAACTGGAGAACATCTAGCATTACGAAGGAACTGGAGAACATCTAGCATTAAGAAGGAACTGGAGAACATCTAGCATTACAAAGGAACTAGAGAACATCTAGCATTACGAAGGAACTGGAGAACATCTAACATTACAAAGGAACTAGAGAACATCTAGCATTACGAAGGAACTGGAGAACATCTAGCATTACGAAGGAACTGGAGAACATCTAGCATTACAAAGGAACTAGAGAACATCTAGCATTACGAAGGAACTGGAGAACATCTAGCATTATGAAGGAACTGGAAAAGTGCTCTAACCTCGCTAGAAGAAAACTACAGAAGAGTTTTGTCCATTTTGGTGTGTCGGGGGAGGCTGAAAAATTCACAAACTAGAGCATGTTTTTCCTTAAAACATAATTTCACATTGAATGTTTACCATGGATTACTGGACTTATTGATATATATTTTTCTGTTTTATATTCCTGTCTTGCATGCTCACATTTCTCAGAGGTGTGAATTCAATCCTAAGGCACTGCATGTAATGTTAATGGAGTAATCACATTTGAGTGTCTCCCTATTTTTAGCCAACACATTTGAATAAATGTAAATCTCCTACACAGGCTTGTCATTATGTGTCATCTGCATTAGCTCTGCCATGTCCATTGACTTTGGGGTGAAAAGAGCCATAGACTCCAGGGTTTGTTGAACAAGTGTGATATGTTCTGATGGTTCTCCTCTCTCCATCACCATGGAGATGCTTCTCAGATTAAATACCAGTGGATGATGACATAAACTACAAGCAGTGCTTTCTACATGGAAGATATGAATAATAGGAGTCTTGAACCTTTGTGAATGCAATCCTATTTTCATCTCTAAATGACAAAATAGAGTTTTCACAGTATTATATTAAAGGTCCAATGCAAGTCATATAATTTCTGGGAAACAATGAAGTCCTGTGGTTGTTTTACATTAAAATGTTTTTTTATTTTAAATAAACAAAAAAAGCTTCTTAGCAAAAGGGCAATTTCTTAAGCAAGAATTTTGCTAGGATTGTCTGGGAGTGGTCTGAGTGGGCATGGGGGAAAACTGAAAAATTGGTTATGAATTGTCTGTCTTATTGATCTACTAACTAATTGATTTTCAGGCAGTCATTTCAAACAGCTCTTACACTAAAAGGGCATTATCATAATTTTCACAATTTCACAGTATTATTCCAACTTCAGTGTGGCAATATACATATATAAAACACAGGAAAATCTAATTTGACTGCACTTGGCCTTTAAGATCATTTCAGATATCCTAAAACACATTCCAAAGGGAAGTAGGAACATATATTATGTTGATGTATTCATTCATTTATTTAACACACTTAGTTTCAAACACCTAGACAACACAGCAACAATAATACAGTACACACATTCTCCATCAACTCATTAAAAACTGCCTCAGTGAAGCAATGATGTCACTTCTGTCTTCTGCAGCCACTTGTGGATCATGTCTGCCTTCTTGTCCCTTGTCCCAGGACATTTCCTCCCGTCAACATCGGTCGGATGGTGGGCCAGGGCCAGAGAGGCCGACCCGAGGCGAATGATGGAGGAGCTAGAGTGCTTTGGGTCGATATCCAGGGCGTGGGCATCCTTGCTCTGGCAACTCATCATGACCATGGGGCTGCGGTCCTGCATGCTCTTCAGCTTCCTGTAGAACACCATGCAGCTGAAGCCCTCGCTCCAGCCCTGATCGATGTGACCCAGCAGGGTCCCCAGGTGGTCGTAGTACCTCAGGCAGCCTGAGCACTTGTACTTACTCTCCCCGCAGACTAATTCTGCAGCCGTGACCTTGTGGATAAAGAGAGGATCCACCTCGCCACACATAATCATCATGAAAAACAAAAATGCAATTAATTCAGTGACAGGATGCCTGTCACTGTACATGGACTGAAGGTCTACATCAAATTATTTTAAAAAACATGCCATGAGTCCAGTGGAGGCTGCTGAGGGGAGGACGGCTCATAATAATGTCTGGAACGGAGTAGATGGAATGGCATCAAACCCATGGAAACCACTTGTTTGATGCATTTGATACCATTCCATTATTCCGCTCCAGCCATTACCACGAGCCCGTCCTCCCCAATTAACGTGGCACCAACCTCCTGTGCATAAATCTATGGAGCCGATTCAGACTTAGGAGAGCTCCATAAGTACAATTTCTTTAAGTGTGGGCAGCCATTGTTGCAATGGTAACTGATGAGGTTGAATCCACCTTTGTACAGTCATTTTCTTAGCAGCTGTGGTTCCTGTCAACCACACTCTCCGTTGGCGTTCTGACAAGTGCCAATCAGCGTCATCACAAAGCAACATCCTTATTGGATCTAATGGCATTATTTGATCTATAAGTAGATGGCATCGTTGACTTTCCCCCAGAATTCAACCACTCCCGGGCACATGCTGAAAAGTAACAAGGTCCACTGTGGTGCAGAACACACATAATGGCAATGGACTGATACCCATGTGATCGCTTTCTTGAGGTGTTAGACAGGTTCTATGGAAAATGTTAAAATTAATTAACTGGTGATTGGGGTTTCTGGATGATCCAAATATATTTTTGCACACTGTCTCCCAGGTTATTTGTCTGTCAGCAAGTGTAAACTATTTTTCCCATACAGTGGACAGAGTTAATGGTTTTTGTTCTGCTACAATTAATTGACTATACTGTAGATATAATTCCTTTTGAGGGGTGTCTGTCCGTTAGACGTTTGACCAATGGGTGTACTGCTAGTTCTGCTCCCCAGGGGAACCCATAGGCTCGCATTGATAAGCAGAGTTGAAGGTAAAGACGAAAAGTTGAACCTGGTACATTAAAACACCGTCGGATTTCCTGGAAACGGAGGAGTCCATTTAAATTGAACATGTCTTTGCAAGTATAAATACCCTTCTTAGACCAAGAATCTTATATAAATGGTTTCTTCTTCTTTATTAAACCAAATTGGAGAGTAATGACTTCCATTTAACATTGGATTGCACATGCTTCTCTGTATCTCTCCACACTTTTACTGACCTATAATGGGTCCAAACAATAAGGCACATCTTGTTAGGAGTCAATCCAGAAAATAATACATCTTGTAACTAATTGGTGAAACTATTGTCTCTTCTATAACATGTGGTGGAACAGAAGCCTCTGGGTTCAACCAGGTCATTGGAACTGCTTTTGTTCTCAGTAGTGTTGCATGTTTCATCTATGGCCTGTTTCTCCCCCAAATGAAGTTATTTATGACAGAGTCAAGTTTGGACCAATAGTCTATAGGAGGCAGTGGTAACATGGAACTCATCAAATTGATCCGAGGGAGGACATTCACTGAAATAATTGAGATTCTAGCATGCAAATAAGTGACCATAGCGGACCGTCTGTTATGTATTTGTTCTATCTTTTGAACGGTTTCTAAGTAGTTCTTCCTGCAAGTAGTGTGAATAGAGGGGGTTATGGTAATCAAATCAGATTCTATTTGCCACAGTGGCCGAATACAACAGGTGCAGTGTAAGGTACTTTACAGTGAAATGACTTAAAACATGTCCTTAACAAACAATGCACTTATAAGATTTTTAAAAATTGAAATCTAACAAATAATGAAGGAGCAACAACATAATAACAGTAGCGAGGCTATATACATGGGGTTCCGGTGCAGAGTCAATGTGGAGGCTATATACATGGGGTTCCGGTGCAGAGTCAATGTGGAGGCTATATACATGGGGTTCCGGTGCAGAGTCAATGTGGAGGCTATATACATGGGGTTCCGGTGCAGAGTCAATGTGGAGGCTATATACATGGGGTGCCGGTGCAGAGTCAATGTGGAGGCTATATACATGGGGTTCCGGTGCAGAGTCAATGTGGAGGCTATATACATGGGGTTCCGGTGCAGAGTCAATGTGGAGGCTATATACATGGGGTTCCGGTGCAGAGTCAATGTGGAGGCTATATACATGGGGTGCCGGTGCAGAGTCAATGTGGAGGCTATATACATGGGGTTCCGGTGCAGAGTCAATGTGGAGGCTATATACATGGGGTTCCGGTACAGAGTCAATGTGGAGGCTATATACATGGGGTTCCGGTGCAGAGTCAATGTGGAGGCTATATACATGGGGTTCCGGTGCAGAGTCAATGTGGAGGCTATATACATGGGGTTCCGGTGCAGAGTCAATGTGGAGGCTATATACATGGGGTTCCGGTGCAGAGTCAATGTGGAGGCTATATACATGGGGTTCCGGTGCAGAGTCAATGTGGAGGCTATATACATGGGGTTCCGGTGCAGAGTCAATGTGGAGGCTATATACATGGGGTTCCGGTGCAGAGTCAATGTGGAGGCTATATACATGGGGTTCCGGTGCAGAGTCAATGTGGAGGCTATATACATGGGGTTCCGGTGCAGAGTCAATGTGGAGGCTATATACATGGGGTTCCGGTGCAGAGTCAATGTGGAGGCTATATACATGGGGTTCCGGTGCAGAGTCAATGTGGAGGCTATATACATGGGGTTCCGGTACAGAGTCAATGTGGAGGCTATATACATGGGGTTCCGGTGCAGAGTCAATGTGGAGGCTATATACATGGGGTTCCGGTACAGAGTCAATGTGGAGGCTATATACATGGGGTTCCGGTGCAGAGTCAATGTGGAGGCTATATACATGGGGTTCCGGTGCAGAGTCAATGTGGAGGCTATATACATGGGGTTCCGGTGCAGAGTCAATGTGCGGGGGCACCGGTTAGTCGAGGTAATTGAGGTAATATGCACATGTAGGTAGATCTAAGTGACAATGCATGGATAATAAACAGAGAGTAGCAGCAGCGTAAAAATGGGGAATGTTGTGGGGACAATGCAAATAGTCCAGGTAGCCATTTGATTAACTGTTCAGGAGTCTTATGGGTTGGGGGTAGAAGCTGTTAAGAAACATGAGCAGTTTCCATAGCAGACAGTGATGCAACTGATCGTGCATCTGTAGAACTTTTTGAGGATCTGAGAACCCATGACAAATCTTTTCAGTCTCCTGAGGAGGAATAGGCGTTGTCGTTCACTGTCTTAGTGTGTTTGGACCATGATACTTTGTTGGTGATGTGGACACCAATGTACTTGAAGGTCTCAACCTGCTCCACTACAGCCCCATCGATGAGAATGTGGGCGTACTCGTTCCACCTTTTCCTGTAGTCCACAATCATCTCCTTTGTCTTGATCACATTGAGGGAGAGGTTGTTATCCTGGCACCACACTGCCAGGTCTCTGACCTCCTCCCTATAGGCTGGTTCTATCTTTGATAGTGATCAGGCCTACCGCTCTTGTGTCGTTGGAAAACTTAATGATGGTGTTGGAGTCATGCTTGGCCATAAAGTCATGAATGAACAGCGAGTACTAGAGGGGACTGAGCACACACGCCTGAGGGGCCCCTGTGTTGAGGATCAGGGTGGCAGATGTGTTGTTACCTACCCTTACCACCTGGGAGCGGTCCGTCAGGAAGTCCAGGATCCATTTGCAGAGGGAGGTGTTTAGTCCCAGGGTCCTTAGCTTAGTGATGAGCTATGAGGGCACTATGGTGTTGAACGCTGAGCTGTAGTCAATGAATAGCATTTTCACATAGGTGTTCCTTTTGTCCATGTGTGAAAGAGCAGTATTGAGTGCAATATAGATTGTGTCATCTGTGGATCTGTTGGGGCTGTATGCAAATTGATGGGTCTAGGTAATCTGGGATGATGGTGTTGATGTGAACCATGACCAGCCTTTCAAAGCACTTCATGGCTACAGACGTGATTGCTACGGCACGGTAGTAATTTAGGCAGGTTGCCTTGGTGTTCTTGGGCACAGAGACTATGGTGGTCTGCTTGAAACATGTTGGTATTACAGACTCAGTCAGGGACAGATTGAAAATGTCAGTGACAGTTGCCAGTTGGTCAGCGCATGATCAGAGTACACATCCCGGTAACCCATCTGGCCCTGAGGCCTTGTGAATGTTGACCTGTTTTAAGGTCTTACTCACATTGGCTATAGAGAGCATGATCACACAGTCATCTGGAACAGCTGATGCTCTCATACATTCTTCAGTGTTGTTTGCCTCAAAGCTAGCATAGAAGTTATTTAGATCGTCTGGTAGGCTCTTGTCACTGGGCAGCTTGTGGCTGTGCTTCCCTTTGTAGTCTGTAATTGTTTTCAAGCCTTGCCACACCCGACGAGCGTCGGAGCCGGTGTAGTATGATTCAATCTTAGTCCTGTATTGACGCTTTGCCTGTTTGATGGCTCGTCGGAGGGCATAGCAGGATTTCTTATAAGCATCTGAGTTCGAGTCCCGCTCCTTGAAAGCGGCAGCTCTACCCTTTAGCTCAGTGTGGATATTGCCTGTAATCCATGGCTTCTGGTTGGGGTATGTACAAATGATCACTGTGGGGACAACGTCGTCGATGCACTTATTGATGAAGCCAGTGACTGATGTGGTGTACTCCTCAATGCCATTGGAAGAATCCCGGAACATATTCCAGTCTGTGCTAGCAAAACAGTCTTGCAGCTTAGCATCTGCGTCCTCTGACCACATGCTTATTGAGTGAGTCACTAGTACTTCCTGCTTTAGTTTTTGCATGTAAGCAGGAATCAGGAGGATAGATTTATGGTCAGATTTGCCAAATGGAGGTTGAGGGAGAGCTTTGTACGCATCTCTGTGTGTGGAGTAAAGGTGGTCTAGAGTTTTTTTCCCTCTGGATGCACATTTAACATGCTGGTAGAAATGAGGTAAAACAGATTTAAGTTTCCCTGCATTAAAGTCTCCGGCCACTAGGAGTGCCGCCTCTGGATGAGCCATTTCCTCTTTGCTTATGGCCCTATACAGCTTGTTGAGTGCCGTCTTAGCACCAGCATCGGTTTGGTGGTAAATAGACAGCTAGGAAAAATATAGATGGTAACTCTTGGTAAATAGTGTGGTCTACAGCTATCATGAGATACCCTACCTCAGGTGAGCAGAACCTTGAGACTTCCTTAATATTATATTTTGTGATCCAGCTGTATTTTAAAATAGACACAACCCGCCACCCCTTGTCTTACCGGAGGCAGCTGTTCTATTTTGCAGATGGACCGAAACTCCCGACAGCTGTATGTTATCCATGTCGTCGTTCAGCCATGACTCGGTGAAACGTAAGATATTATAGTTTTTAATGTCCCGTTGGTAGGATAGTCTTGATTGGAGCTCATCCATTTTGTTATCCAATGATTGCACATTGGCTAATAGGACTGATGGTAGAGGGGGTTTACAGAGAAATTGCTTGTTCAGTTTGTTTGATTTTGATATGTGAGGAAGCCGAATTTTGCCATGTGCTTTGTGCCAGCGGTTCAAGAGAGAGAGCAAATAGCATAGGGGAGGTGGGATAAGCTTGTTTACATCCTCGTTGTATGATATATGGATTAGAATGGGTAGTGCCTGTAGATATAAAAGACGAAGGATTCACATCACAAATCATATGTATAAACCAACATTTTTAAGAAGGACAAGCCATAAATATTCCCAATCAAAGTGGTCAAAGGCTTTCTCTGCATCTACTGATAACACAGAAGAAGGGGAATTCAGATTGGGAGCCTCAGCAACCACATCAAACAGGCGGCACATGTTAATGGCTGCTTGCCGACCCTTAATAAACCCTACTTGGTCAGGATGTATAAGCTAGTTAATCATTTTCTCTAGGTGCATGGCTACAACTTTGGCATATATCTTAATTTCTGTTCCGATTAAATTGATTGGGCGAATAAATTTGCACAAAAACTTAAGAACAAATTCTTATTTTCAATGACGGCCTAGGAACAGTAGGTTAACTGCTTTGTTCAAGGGCAGGATGACAGATTTTTACCTTGTCAGCTTGGGGAGTCGATCTTGCAACCTTTCAGTTTCTAGTCCAGCGCTCTAACCACTAGGCTACCTGCATCCCAGAATAAGGTATAGACACACCTCAGTCATCCCTTCATTTCTTTGATCTCCACCCCCAACAAATAGGGTGAATAGCATGTGATTTCCATGCTTAAGTTCAACGTCAGAGGAAATTGCATAAAGAGGGAATTACATTTAATTTACGCACACTTAACTCGGGTCGAAATTGGCCCCCATATAACCTTCTTAGTTTGTAATATTCAATGGAGATATAAAACATAATGGAGTGATGGAGTGACACACCATGTCATATTCTGCCATATCACCTAGTAGAACTTTGGAGCGGGCCCAAGCAGGTGCCCTGGGGAACCCCTCTCAGCCTCGCCTGGCCCCCCTCCCACACTCCCCTCCTCCCTCACCACCATAGCTCTCCCTAAGAACACAGCTCCATGTTGCTCTTGGCAGAACTCTGCAGGCTGTCCCTGCATGCCTGAAAACCAGCGCTCTCCTCTCCCCCTGGCTCGGTCCTGCAGCCAACAGGCACACATTTCTCACATTGATGCTTTCTGTGAACAGACACACAGGCTCCCAGTCACTCAGTCAGTCCGTCAGTCTTAGGACAATGTGGGACAGATGGAAGTCGGAAGTTTACATACACTTAGGATGGAGTCATTGAAACTAGTTTTTCAACCACTCCACATATTTCTTGTTAACAAACTGTAGTGTTGGCAAGTCAGTTAGGACATCTACATTGTGCATGACAGAAGTCCTTTTTCCAACAATTGTTAACAGAAAGATTATTTCACTTATAATTCACTGTATCACAATTCCAGTGGGTCAGAAGTTTACATACACTAGGTTGACTGTGCCTTTAAACGGCTTGGGAAATTATGTCATGGCTTTAGAAGCTTCTGAGGAAAATTGACATCATTTGAATCAATTGGAGGTGTACCTGTGGATGTATTTTAAGGCCTACCTTCAAACTCAGTGCCTCTTTGTTTGACATCATGGGAAAATCAAAAGAAATCAGCAGAGACTTCAGAAAAATAATTGTAGACCTTCACAAGTCTGGTTCATCCTTGGGAGCAATTTCCAAACGCCTGAAGGTACCATGTTCATCTGTACAAACAATAGTACCCAAGTACAAACACCATGGGACCACACAGCCGTCAAACCGCTCAGGAAGGAGATGTGTTCTGTCTCCAGAGATTAACGTACTTTGGTGTGAAAAGTGCAAATCAATCCCAGAACAACAGCAAAGGACCTTGTGAAGATGCTGGAAGAACCCGGTACAAAAGTATCTATATCCACAGTAAAACGAGTCCTATATCGACATATCCTGAAAGGCCGCTCAGCAAGGAAGAAGTCACTGCTCCAAAACCGGCATAAAAAAGCCAGACTACGGTTTGCAACTGCACATGGGGACAAAGATTGTGCTTTTTTGGAGAAATGTCCTCTGGTCTGATGAAACAAAAATATAACTGTTTGGCCATAATGACCTTTGTTATGTTTGGAGAGAAATTGGGGAGGCTTGCAAGCCAAAGAACACCATCCCAACCGTGAAGCACGGGGGTGGCAGTATCATGTTGTGGGGCTGCTTTGCTGCAGGAGGGACTGGTGCACTTCACAAAATAGATGGCATCATGAGGTAGGACAATTATGTGGATATATTGAAGCAAAAGCTCCAGACATCAGTCAGGAAGTTAAAGCTTGGTCGCAAATGGGTCTTCCAAATGGACAATGATCCCAAGCATACTTCCAAAGTTGTGGCAAAATGGCTTAAGGACTACAAAGTCAAGGTATTTTCCCTGACCTTAATCCTATAGAACATTTGTGGACAGAACTGAAAAAGCGTGTGCGACGAAGGAGACCTACAAACCTGACTCTGTTACACCAGCTCTGTTAGGAGGAATGGGCCAAAATCCACCCAACTTATTGTGGGAAGCTTATTGTGGGAAGCTTGTGGAAGGCTACCCGAAATGTTGGACACAAGTTAGCAATTTAAAGGCAATGCTACCAAATACTAATTGAGTGCATGTAAACTTTTGACCCACTGGGAAAGTGATGAAAGTAATAAAAGTTTAAATAAATCATTCTCTCTACTACTCTTCTGACATTTCAAATTCTTAAAATAAAGTGGTGATCCTACCTTTCCTAAGACAGGGAATTTTTACTAGGATTAAATGTTAGGAATTGTGAAAAACTGAGTTTAAACGTATTTGGCTAAGGTGTATGTAAACTTCCCACTTGAACTGTATGTCCGCTCACTTACAATACACTCACAACCTCTCTCTCTCTCTCTCTCTGTCTCTCTCTGTCTCTCTCTGTCTCTCTCTCTCTCTCTCTCTCTCTCTCTCTCTCTCTCTCTCTCTCTCTCTCTCTCTCTCTCTCTCTCTCTCTCTCTCTCTCTCTCCCTCCTCTGTCTAAAAATCTCTTGCTCTCTTTTATACTGTCTCAGTCTCTATCCACACCCCTCTTTCTGTGTGAGAGTCAGCCAGCTGCGAGGGGTGCAGGTGTGTGTCACTGTGGCCTGATCAGGGGGAACTGGAGGCTAACCTGAGAGTGTCTGAACGAATGGAGAGGAAACTGGGTCTCTGACAGGGAAACACTGTCTCACTGCAGTGTCAGTTCGAGGGCAAAGAGATGACACAGTCAACAGGGCAGACACATACACAGTATCTTTCAGAAAGAAAGTGTAAGTTATGGACAATGAAAGTGGGCCGTCGTCACTCACTGACAGTGCAAGCATAGGGAATTGCCATGGAAGACAGGGAGAGAGTAGAACAGGTTGGTATGAGAGAGAAAGGGAGAGAGAAAAAGAGAAAGATTGAATGCACACATGTAAGCGTGTTGAGTGTTTATGAGACGAACTGGGTTCAATTCAACCAGCTGGACTTGAACCCATTTGCCTTCAACAACAGAGGATGGACGTGTAACCTCTATCCCACACACCGGGATATTTGGCAGGAGATGGACCGTTTATATTTATTCTTTCATTCATTTTTTCTAAACGTTAATTTAAACTTTATTTCCTCTGTGAGTCCTGGGTCTGGGCATTTCAACATAAATGAAAGTTCTCAGAAAATAGAGGGAACAAGGGAGAAAAAAGAAAGGAGGGGAAAAAAAGAAAAACAGCCTGTCTCTTGGGTGCCCTTCTTGCCATCCCATTTCCTATGCATCTGGTCTGTGTTTGTGAGGAGAGCGAGAGGGGAGAGGGAGGGAGGGCCGTCTGGGGCCGATTAATAACCAGTGATTTATAGCAACTTTTATAGAATAATACAATAAAAATGTGTGAGTACGTGTGTGAGCATGTGTGTTTGAATGTGTGTGAGTATGTGTGTTTGTATGTGTGTTTGTATGTGTGTTTGTATGTGTGTTTGTATGTGTGTGAGCATGTGTGTGTGCTCACCCAAGCGAGAGTGCACACAATGCTTTCCTAATTCTGGGGAATCAAAAACAAATTATCGACGAAAAAAACAGAGCATGCTCGGGGTAAATTGGGCACAGATGGAGGCAGGAAATAAAAGGAGAGAAACAGGAGAGTAGCAGAGGAGAGGAGAGGGGACCGTGAGGGAAGAGGGGTACTAGAGAGTGAGGAGGGCAGGGCAGGGCAGGGTGAAGATGTGTTGGTGGGAGGGAAAGAGGGAGGGAGGGCAGAGAAGAGGGGGTGAGTGAGAGGACAGGGGAGCAGTGGGGAGAGGAGAGAAGGAAGAGAGGAGAGACATCAGGGGAGTTCTCATGCCCTGTGCAGAGGAAATGGGCTGAAAAGGGGGGTGAGTGTGTGTGCGTACAGTATGTGTGTGCATGTACAAATGTGTGTGTTTGTGTGCCTTTCTAAGGGTGACCGTGTCTGCATGTATGTGTGTGACCGTGTGTGTAGGGTAGCATGGTGGGCCATGAGCTGAACAGACCTTTTGGCAGAGTGCTGTCAGGGCCCCTGCCACAACACAGTACCATAACACACACACATGCAGCTGCCCTGGCAATGCAGTTCTAGTGATGGGCCACTCTCACATCCATCTATCCATTCATCCATCAAAAGACTTGGCTTTTACAGTTAGCTCATTAGGGTTAATGTTGTAGCATCAGCTCTCCTCTCCCATCCACATGTGTGTTTTTAGTGTCTGTGTGTGTCATATTGTACTCTGATACTCCCCCAAACCCTCTGAGCTGAACTGCAGGCTGAACTCTGAACATTAAGACTGAGGCAACGCTGAGGCACTATGGGCTACATGGGGTGCATGTACAAGCAATTATACACTGGGTGGTTCGAGCCCTGAATGCTGATTGGCTGACAGCCATGGTAATGGTATATCAGACCGTGTACCACAGGTATGACAAAATATTTATTTTTACTGCTCTAATTACGTTGGTAACCAGTTTATAATAGTAATAAGGTACCTCGCAGGTTTGTGCTATATTGCCAATATACCACGGCTAAGGGCTGTATCCAGGCACTTAGCGTTGTGTGGTGCTTAAGAACGGACCTTAGCCGTGGTATATTGGCCATATACCACACCCCCTCGGGCCTTATTGCTAAGGACATCTCTGGGACCATGACACAACTTCCTGATGTTCCAGTGACGTCCTAACGACTCATCTTTGTCTGCAAGAAATACTGGCAGTGAGTGTGCATAATACTGTAGACCTGTACTATATGAACAAAAGTCATGACATCTCTGGCCAATGCAGGGCAGGCGGGCGGGCGGGCGGACGGACGGACAGACAGACAGACAGATCCCCTCTGACTGTGGGCTGACTAACACAGTGTTTCACACAGTACACTAGCAGATACACCCATTCCCTAGGCCCCAAGAGCACCTTCCCTCTCCCTCCATCCCTCCATCCACCCCCCCTATCCCTAGGCACTGCCACCCACACACCAGTTCCCGTTGTTGTCCATGCCCCCTGTCCTGCCCTTTCCCGTGGCCTCCTAGGAGGGTAGTAGGGGGGTGAGAGGAGGAGGGAGGTGGTGGTTAGTTATTGGCAGAGAAGGCCCTTCCTTCACTGGAAACTCCATCAGTGGGTGAATCACTTTCAGCTGAACCCTCTACTGAACCAGAATGAATGATAGCAGAGCACTTCCTCTGTTTTGCTCGCATTCTCTCTCTCTCGCTCTTATTGTCTCTCATTCCCTCTCTCTCTTTCTCACACACACACACAAACACTGTGAAACATTCATTAAAACACTAGCACACACACATACATGCAAATGCCTATACCCCCGTAAAGAGCCATACAGTACAATCCCCAATATTACACCCAGTTTCACAATGACAATATTTTATTTTTCACTCTCTGTGATGCATAGAAAAGTGACAAACAGTTGTGCTTGAAGTTCTCCTAGTTCTCTGTCACACACTGAGAGAGGGGCCCATGACCGTCTGATGTTCCAACACACAGACCTCAGCTAGACATTCACACTGAGAGAGGGGCCCATGACCGTCTATGTTCCAACACACAGACTTCAGCTAGACATTCACACTGAGAGAGGGGCCCATGACCGTCTATGTTCCAACACACAGACCTCAGCTAGACATTCACACTGAGAGAGGGGCCCATGACCGTCTATGTTCCAACACACAGACCTCAGCTAGACATTCACACTGAGAGAGGGGCCCATGACCGTCTATGTTCCAACACACAGACCTCAGCTAGACATTCACACTGAATAGACCATCACACATCGTACATGTACTGTCACTGAAAAGGCAGCAGCCTTCACATGGGCATACAGCAGTGGAGGACGGCTCATAATAATGGCTGGAACGGAGTAAATGGAATGGCACCAAACACATGTTATTGATGTATCTGATGCCATTCTATCTATTCCTCTCCAGCCATTACCACGAGCCCGTTCTTCCCATTACCACGAGCCCGTCCTCCCCAAATAAAGGTGCCACCAACCTCCTGTGACATACAGTATAATGATCATTCAACAAAAGCAGGTGTGTGTGCATGTAGTGTGTGAAACGGAATTCACATTTATTCTCAGGCTCAGGTGGCCCTAATGGTTGTGTGAGTTACACGGGGCGAGTACGTGACGATCTGCCCGTGTGTGTGTGTCTCAGAACCCTGAGTGTGGCTGCAGACGGCTGCGTACGTGTGACCACACCAAGGCGGATGTGCTGCCATGAAGAGAGACAGAGAGAAAGAACGACAGAACGAGAGAGAGACGGAGAGAGGCAGACGTCAGAGGCGCCAAAGTGGCGCTCCCAGGGACATGGGTACACACACACAGCAGGCCAACACAAAGCCACACACCCACAGGTTTCACTTCTGCCTGGTGTGGCAGCACAGCACACTCTCAAAACACTTTGCACTCGGGTTAAAGGTTCACTCACAGGTCAGGGCACACACACACACACACACACACACACACACACACACACACACACACACACACACACACACACACACACACACACACACACACACACACACACACACACACACACACACACACACACACACATACAAAATTATGCACAAATATACCCACTCAGGCTTAGAAAAACATAAACACATCTGATAACATGCAGTGCACAGTATACTGTACACACACAGTACACACACATACAGTGTACGCACAGTGCACACGCAGTATACATACAGTACACACACAGTATACATACAGTATACAAACCTGCTCTTCTCAATTATAGAATCAAACCAACACCTATATGCATATTTTACTTTAATAGTTATTACCATCAAGGTCGGGAACTGCTCTGGGATTAGTAAAACTCAGTTGAAGAGTGGCGAGAAGGCCTGTAGGGCACTGAGGGTGGTACACACAGCTCTGGGTAGCAGCAGAAGGAAGGTGTGACTGTGCCAGTGTCTACACGCTTGTCGCTCATTATGCAGTGGAGGAACCAAATCTGTCACATTCGGACAGAGTTGGGGAGAGTGTAAGGCTAACACACTCTCTGTGAGTTTAAAAAACACACATGAGAAAGAAGTGTTAATGGTGGTGATACAGCACATCCACAGAAGGGGAACTAGACCCTGGGAATTGTGCAGGGTTGTTAAGGAGGAGGGGCGAGGGGGGGCTGTGTGTGAGTTCAGTGCCTGATTACCATGAGTTAACATTTTGAGGTGATTGTATTTCTCTCTATTTCCTGATTGTTTGAGGTGATTTTATTTCACTCCACTTCCTGACTGTTTGAGGTGTGTTGAAATGCTGTGAGAACCTGTCTGCCTTGGTAACTATGAAACAAGTCAGGTGGATAGAAGAACACTGTCTGCCTTGGTAACTATGAAACAGGTCAGGTGGATAGAAGAACACTGGTCTGCCTTGGTAACTATGAAACAGGTCAGGTGGATAGAAGATGCCTTGGTAACTATGAAACAGGTCAGGTGGATAGAAGAACAATGCCTAACTATGAAACAGGTCAGGTGGATAGAAGAACACGGTATGCCATGCTAACTATGAAACAAGTCAGGTGGATAGAAGAACACTGTCTGCCTTGGTAACTATGAAACAGGTCAGGTGGATAGAAGAACACGGTATGCCATGGTAACTATGAAACAAGTCAGGTGGATAGAAGAACACGGTATGCCTTGGTAACTATGAAACAAGTCAGGTGGATAGAAGAACACTGTCTGCCTTGTAACTCAGGTGGATGAAACAAGTCTGGTGGATGAAACAAGTCAGGTGGATAGAAGAACACTGCCTGTCTTGGTAACTATGAAACAAGTCAGGTAGATAGAAGAACACGGTATGCCTTGGTAACTATGAAACAAGTCAGGTGGATAGAAGAACACGGCCTGCCTTGGTAACTATGAAACAAGTCAGGTAGATAGAAGAACACGGTATGCCTTGGTAACTATGAAACAAGTCAGGTGGATAGAAGAACACGGTATGCCTTGGTAACTATGAAACAAGTCAGGTGGATAGAAGAACACTGTATGTGTCACATGTTGCTATTTGTGTCTCTGGGAAAAGGTTTGTTCTCTCTGTGAATATGGCTGAATTTGTGTGTGTGTGTATGTGTGTGTTTTTGTTTAACTATCTGTGTGGGTTCCAGAAGACCTGACAAGGATAGAAAAAACAAGGAACATTCAGACAAGTGGGGACATTTTGCCTGTCCCCACGAGGAAAAATGCTATTTTAGGCTTAGGGCAAGGGTTAAGGTTCATTTTAGGGTTAGTCATTTGGGAAAATAGGATTTTGAATGGGAATAAATGTGTTGGTCCCCAAAAAGTCCTCACAAGTATAGAAACATATAGTTGTGTGTACAAAATGTGTAGGATGTATGTATTAAAACGGACCCTGTGTGTGTATGCTGTGACAGAGTGTGTGCAGTGTGTGTGTGTGCAGTGTGTGTATGCTGTAACAGAGTGTGTGCAGTGTGTGTGTGTGCAGTACATGTGGCAGAGTCTGTGAGTGTGTGTGTCTGAGCGTTGGCCAGGGTGAGAGCAGTGGTGGTCGTGGAGGGGTTAGGGTGAGGGAGGCTATCCCTTTCTCATGGCCTCTTAGCCGCCTCTGGCCCCCGTTCCAGCTCTGCTATTGGTCAACACTCAGACACTGTCACTGAAACCAGCTGCACACTGCACACTGCATACTGCACACACTAATCCACTCTGGAGAGGGAGGGAGGGAGGGAGGGAGGAAGGGAGGGATGACAGGGAGGAGGAAGGGAGGGAGGGAGGGAGGGAGGGAGGAAGGGAGGGATGACAGAGAGACGAAAATAGTGTGAGAGATGAAGTAAGGCAGGAAGGTGAGCTGAATGTCACTGTGTCAGTCAGTGTAGAGGTGGTTGGTGTACATGCCGTGTGTCTATGTCATAGAGTCACTGTGGCAGTCAGTGTAGAGGTGGTTGGTGTACATGCCGTGTGTCTATGTCATAGAGTCACTGTGGCAGTCAGTGTAGAGGTGGTTGGTGTACATGCCGTGTGTCTATGTCATAGAGTCACTGTGGCAGTCAGTGTAGAGGTGGTTGGTGTACATGCCGTGTGTCTATGTCATAGAGTCACTGTGGCAGTCAGTGTAGAGGTGGTTGGTGTACATGCCGTGACTCTATGTCATAGAGTCACTGTGGCAGTCAGTGTGGCAGTCAGTGGAGCCTGAGAGCCGCTACCAGACCCTCTGTGTCTCTGACAAAGGAAGACTATGCCCTCTGCTGGTAAAAGAGAGAAACTACACCATCATCATTCTCAGCCTACCCCAAAGCACAGAGAGACTAAACTCACTGACTAAGCTCTAGGGATGGGTGTCTTATGTGACTCACATTAGTCATTAGAATCCACTTGTAAATGAAAATCACTAAGCCTTCAGCACATTAGAGGCATTAAATTGAAGCGTCTCTCAGGCAGTATGGGCACAGCCATTAGTCAACGCTAACACTTAACACAATCTTTAATATGCACAGTCATATCCCTAGACATTACCACAACACTGACTCAGACCAGAGAGGATGAAAACAATAGTTTACACAGTAGCCTCTCCTGAGCCGCCATAAATCACCTACAGTATCAACACAAGATAAGAGGGTTTCCATATATTATACACATACTAGTAGGGTGTATAGAGAAGCACCCAGACAGAAGTATTATAAGAGTGTTAGGCAGTGTTAGTACAAGGGCCCAGGTTGTATATCCCTATAGTCACCTGTTAAATCCCAGGGCTGAAGTGTAAAACTAACTATGACTCAATAATCCACGCCTTCTGGGAATGCTATAAAATCCTAAAGTTATGGGCGGATTTTCGAAAGTTTTCTGTCAGAAGTAGCCAACTGACAATCAAGTATTTTATTTTAATTGAACCTTTATTGAACTTTATTTCATCTCTTAGAAAAAAGCTATTGAAAGCAAGAATTAAAAAGAATTGATGTTGGCACAAGATGGAGGGAAAGTATAACTAACAAAATTACAGTTGATGAAAATGTTTGCTTAATCCAGTATATACTAATGTATAGAATTTATTATGCAAGAGACAAAATTCACAACTTGTACAGCACAATGGCAGGGTCATGTCTTAAGTGTAAAATGAACAATGAACTCAATAATCCGGGCCTTCTGGGAAAGCTAGGAAGTGCAAAAGTTAGTCAAGACATCTCATATGAAGGTGTAGTGAGATACCCAATGATTTGGACGAATCACTTCTAATCACTCATCTTGAAAAAAATAGAAATCAATCAATCCGTTCTTCGTTCTTCTTCATTCTTCTTTGACGCAAATGAAAAATCTAATTATTAATAGTTGAAATTTTGAAATAGCATGGGCGACCAAGAAGTCATTGTTTGTGTGCGTCGTTAAGTTGTTGTTCGTATGTATGCACTTGTATATGTTGTAATATCTATATATATTTATATATACAGTATACAGTACCAGTCAAAAGTATGGACACACCTACTCATTTTTCTTTATTTTTACTATTTTCTACATTATACAATAATAGTGAAGACATCAAAACTATGAAATAACACATATGGAGTCATGTAGTAACCACAAAAAGTGTTAACCAATCAAAATATATTGTATATTTGAGGTTCTTCAAAGCATCCACCCTTGATGACAGCTTGATGACAGCTTTGCACATTCTTGGCATTCAGCATCATGTTGTGGGGCTGCATGGCTGCAGGAGGGACTGGTGCACTTCACAAAATAGATGGCATCATGAGGTAGGAAAATTATGTGGATATATTGAAGCAACATCTCAAGACATCAGTTAAAGCTTGGTCGCAAATGGGTCTTCCAAATGAACAATGATCAAGCATACTTCCAAAGTTATGGCAAAATGGCTTAAGGTATTGGAGTGGCCATCACAAAGCCCTGACCTCAATCCTATAGAATATTTCTGGGCAGAACTGAAAAAGCGTGTGTGAGCAAGGAGGCCTACAAACCTGACTCAGTTACACCAGCTCTGTAGGAGGAATGGGCCAAAATTCACTCAACTTATTGTGGGAAGCTTGTGGAAGGCTACCCGAAACATTTGACCCAAGTTAAACAATTTAAAGGCAATGCTACCAAAAACGAATGGAGTGTATGTAAACTTCTGACCCACTGGGAATGTGATGAAAGAAATAAAAGCTGAAAGAAATCCTTCTCTCTTCTATTATTCTGACCTTTCACAATCTTAAAATAAAGTGGTGATACTAACTGACCTAAGACATGGAATTTTTAATAGGATTAAATGTCAGGACTAAAATCTAATTATGACAAGTGTGCCATATTAAACATTGGATCGTTAAAAGACACAATGTTTACACTACCTTATAGTTTGCCAATAAAATGGGCGGATGGTGAAGTAGACATACTTGGTATTCATATCTCAAAAAATATAAATTAATTTACCACAGCCAATTCAAATAGAAAGTTTGCAAAAAAAAGGGAGATACTTTAAACAAAGTTTAATTTTCAATTAGTGGCAAATAAGAAAGCTGTAAAAACAAAAACATATATGTGTCCTCTGAAGAGGGTGGATGTGTAACGGCGTTCTTCGTTTGTCGAAAGAGAGTCGGACCGAAATGCAGCGTGGTGGTTATTCATGTCTTTAATGAAACAAATGACGATACATGAAATAACTTAATAAATACAAAAACAACAAACGGAACGAGAAAACCTAATACAGCCTGTCTGGTGAAACTACACAGAGACAGGAACAATCACCCACGAAATACACAGTGAAACCCAGGCTACCTAAATACGGTTCCCTATCAGAGACAACAAGAATCACCTGACTCTGATTGAGAACCACCTCAGGCAGCCAAGCCTAAACTAGACAGACCTCTAATCAACCACAATCCCAATGCCTACAAAAACCCCAATACGACAACACAATAAACCCATGTCACACCCTGGCCTGAACAAATATATAACGAAAACACAAAATACAATGACCAAGGCGTGACAGAACCCCCCCCCCAAGGTGCGGACTCCCGGACGCACCTCACAACCCTAGGGAGGGTCCGGGTGGGCGTCTGTCCATGGTGGCGGTTCCGGCTCGGGACGTGGACCCCACTCCATTAATGCCATAGTTCCTCCCCTTCACGTCCTGGGATAATCCACCCTCGCCGCCGACCATGGCCTAATAGTCCTCACCCAGAACCCCACTGAACTGAGGGGCAGCTCGTGACTGAGGGGCAGTTCGGGACTGAGGGGCAGCTCGTGACTGAGGGGCAGCTCGGGACTGAGGGGCAGCTCGGGACTGAGGGGCAGCTCGGGACTGAGGGGCAGCTCGGGACTGAGGGGCAGCCCGGGACTGAGGGGAAGCCCCGTACTGAGAGGAAGCCCAGTACTGAGAGGAAGCCCAGTACTGAGATGAAGCTCAGGCAGGTAGTAGGCTCCGGTAGATCCTGGCTGGCTGGCGGATCTGGAAGATTCTGGTTGACTGGCAGATCTGGAAGAGTCTGGTTGATTGGCAGATCTGGAAGAATCTGGTTGACTGGCAGATCTAGAAGATCATGGCTGACTGGCGGATCTAGCTGCTCTATGCAGACTGGCAGCTCTGGCTGCTCCATGCAGACTGGCAGCTCTGGCTGTTCCATGCAGATTGACAGCTCATGCTGCTCCATGCAGACTGACAGCTCAGGCTGCTCCATGCAGACGGACAGCTCAGGCTGCTCCATGCAGACTGACAGCTCAGGCTGCTCCATGCAGACTGACAGCTCTGGCTGCTCCATGCAGACTGACAGCTCTGGCTGCTCCATGCAGACTGGCATCTCTGGCTGCTCCATGCAGACTGGCAGCTCCTTGCAGACTGGCAGCTCCTTGCAGACTGACAGCTCTGGCTGCTCCATGCAGGCTGACAGCTCCTTGCAGACTGACAGCTCCTTGCAGACTGACAGCTCCTTGCAGACTGGCAGCTCCTTGCAGACTGGCAGCTCCTTGCAGACTGACAGCTCTGGCTGCTTCATGCAGACTGACAGCTCTGGCTGCTCCATGCAGACTGGCAGCTCCGAACAGGCAGGAGGCTCTGGCAGCGCTGTAGAGGAGGAAGGCTCTAGAAGTGCTGAACAGGCAGGAGACTCCGACAGCGCAGGAGGGAAGGAAGGCTCTGGCTGTGCTGAACAGGCGAGGGACTCCGGTAGCGCAGGAGAGGAGAAAGGCTCTGATAGCGCTGAACAGGCGGGAGACTCCGGTAGCGCAGGAGAGGCAAGGCGCACTGTAGGCCTGATGCGTGGTGCTGGCACTGGTGGTACTGGGCCGAGGACACGCACAGGAAGCCTCGTGCGGGGAGCTGCTACCGGAGGACTGGTGTGTGGAGGTGGCTCTGGATAGACCGGACCGTGCAGGCGCACTGGAGCTCTTGAGCACTGAACTTGCCCAACCTTGCCTGGCTCGATGCCCACTCTAGCCCGGCCAATACGAAGAGCTGGTATGAACCGCACCGGGCTATGTACCCGCACTGGAAATACCGTGCGTTCCATAGCATAACACGGTGCCTGCCCGGTCTCTCTAGCCCCCCGGTAAGCACAGGGAGTTTGCGCAGGTCTCCTACCTGGCATAGCCATACCCCCTGTAAGCCCCCCCCAATACATTTTTGGGGCTGACTCTCAGTCTTCCATCCGCGTCGCCGTGCTGCCTCCTCATACCAGCGCCTCTCCACTTTTCCCGTCTCCAGTTCTTCCTTGGGACAGCGATATTTTCCAGGCTGAGCCCAGGGTCCTTTTCCGTCTAATATCTCCTCCCAAGTCCAGAAGTCCTTTGATCGCTGCTCCTCACGATTAACAGGGAGAGTTGGCTCAGGTTTGACTCCTGACTCTGCCACTCTCTCCCTGAGCCTTCCCCCAATACATTTTTGGGGGTGACATTCGGGTTTCTTTCTGCGCCGCCGTGTCTTTCTCTTTGACTCCATTCTCCTATAGCCCTCTTCGCACTGCTCCAGCGAATCCCAGGCGGGCTCCGGCACTCTCTCTGGGTCGACCGCCCACCTGTCTATTTCATCCCATGTCGTATACTCCATACTTCTGCTGTCCATAACGTCCTCCCTTCGCTGCTCCTGCTGTCGCTGCATGTAACCACACCACTCGGTCCGTGTGTGGTGGGTGATTCTGTAACGGCGTTCTTCCTTTGTCGAAAGAGAGTCGGACCGAAATGCAGCGTGGTGGTTACTCATGTCTTTAATGAAACAAATGATGATACATGAAATAACTTAATAAATACAAAAACAACAAATGGAACGAGAAAACCTAATACAGCCTGTCTGGTGAAACTACACAGAGACAGGAACAATCACCCACGAAATACACAGTGAAACCCTGGCTACCTAAATACGGTTCCCTATCAGAGACAACAAAAATCACCTGACTCTGATTGAGAACCGCCTCAGGCAGCCAAGCCTAAACTAGACACACCCCTAATCAACCACAATCCCAATGCCTACAAAAAACCCAATACGACAACACAATAAACCCATGTCACACCCTGGCCTGAACAAATATATAACGAAAACACAAAATACAATGACCAAGGCGTGACAGGATGGGTTAATAATTATTGTATTTTTTATTTTTATTGAAAGACAATGGGCAACAGAGAGGAACACAATGGTGCAATTTGAGGACATGTGGCAGAGAGTAGTGCAGGAACTGGAGATAGATGTGAGAAGTGGGTTTAGGCAGGTGTGATGTTGTCTTTTATATGTGTATGTCTTGTATTGTATATTCTATTAAATAATCTTACAAGGCAAAAAAATCCCAGGGCTGAGTTAAACACTGGCCCAAGACACACATCACACACACGCGGACGGATGGAGGCACGCATCACACGCACGCACGCA